>NW_024523822.1:5860037-6139144 GCF_017590135.1 Pyrgilauda ruficollis | reverse complement strand
CGGGCGGGAGGCGCGGGCGCTGCCCCGGCGGCGCTGTCAGAGCCGCGCTGCCGCCCGCACCTCGCGGCGGAGGGAGCGGGGCAGGGCCGGGCGGGGGCGGGACGCGCCGTCAGCTGATCGCACACGTGGGGGCGCGGCCCGGCCGCCCTTAAAGGCGTAGGAGCGGTGCGGCCGCGCCGCTGCGGATCTCGGGGCGCTGCCGTCCCGCAGCCTGACAGAGGCCAGGGAAGGGCCACGGACTGCAGCACAAGTCCTGGGAGGAGCGGCTGAGGGAGCTGGGGTGTTTGTCCTGGAGAAAAGGAGGCTCAGGCGTGACCTTATCACTCTCTACAACTGCCTGAAAGGAGGCTGTGGCCAGGTGGGGGTCAGCCCTTCTCTCAGGAAACCAGTGACAGGGTGAGAGGACATGGTCCTAAGCAACGCTGGGCGGGGTTCGGTTGGACACCAGGAAGAATTTCATCACATAAGGGATGATTAGACACTAGAATGCCCAGGGAGGCTGAGGAGTAACTCAAACACCCGAGGAGGTGTTTAAGGAAAGACTGGATGTGGCACTTAGTGTCATGGTCTAGTTGAGGTCGTGGTGTTTGGTCACAGATTGGACTCGATGATCTCATAGGTTTCTTTCCTAATCAGATTGATTCTGTGGTGGTTTCCTTAAACACCCTTGAAAGCAACGCCCATGTCTCCTACTGCAACCTGACATCCCAACCTGAGGCTTTTTCACAAATTTAAGGTGTTAGTAGCAATGCCTGACTCCTGGAGAAATGGAAGGAAACTTCTCCATGTGTGTGACAGTAGGATAGGAAATCTAAAAATGACACATCAAGTGAAAGAATAAGGGGAAAAAACAGAGTGTAGTTAAAAGAAGTAGGAGAGTAGGCAAGGAGATAGAAGAAAACAGCTGTAAATGAGGAGCCAGGAGCAATAGGGAATCGATATTTATAAGGATATTGGTGAGCAGTTCACCTACATCTAGTAAACTGTGGTGGGGCAACATAAATTACAATTACTGCTCTGAATTTTGTAACTAATTAAGGCCTGTTGTGGACAGTCTTAATTACTGTATCCAGAGAGTGTTGATAAGATGTTCCCCTTGAGCCTGCCCAAAACACATCTTGCCAATGGATAATTCATTTTCCTCATACATCTAGTCTAGAAAAAAAAAAAATATTCCTCTGACCGTCCTTACTTTACTTTGAGATTCAATATCAAATACATCTGCATAGCAACTCAAGTTTAATTTAGATGAGAGCAAATGAATTCTTTTGCTTTTAATTATTTAGAGGTTCATTAATTTTAGTACTTTAGTAGGTAATGGATGGAAGGAGGGATACAGGCTTGGCCCTTCCTTATATTCAGCATTTTGGCTGTTTTTCATGTAGTCACAGCCATTGCTGGCAACTGTCTCTTGATCATGAAATGTCCTTTTGACAGGGGGAACTACAGTGTAAAGACTACTTTAGCCACTACAGGGGTGGGTAAAGTAGGCCTCTCAATAATGTAACACAGGAGCAAGAAACTGATTTCATCACACTTCTGTCATCACATGTGATTTTTAACATTTTGCAGTGCTTTCCCCTTAACAATTAAAACTGTTTATTTCTTCTTTTTTAGCAGTAATACATCATTCTTGAGAACTGCTGCCTTTTGAAGTGCTTGCTTCTCTAAATGAAGGGTGACTGAAATGAGAACATCAAGGACAAGCAGATATTTCAGAACTGTTTCCTGTGAGACAAATAGGAAAGGACTGGGAATTATTTCTTCTATAACTGATTGAGAAGAAAATAGAATTATGAATCTAGAGAATTGCTGCAGAGATTCTGCTGTGATAGGAAAAGAAATAATTGGCTTTTATTGCAAGAAGGAAGATTAAGTTCAGCTACTGGAAAATAATGGGAAGGATGTTTCAACATGGACAGACATCAAAGCTAGCAGAATTTCTGAAAGTAGCCATGAGTTATAATAACATTTCTCAGATGTAGTTTTAGTTACTTAGCACTGATGTACATCTGGAGAAAAAGAACTAGAAGACCCCTCTGTTTTACATGAAGCTGATAGATCTGATTATGAAGATGCAGTGTGTTAATATATCCCAAGAAAAATGTTTATTCTGTTTCGTAAGTGTGATTTTCTTTCTAGCTGATAAACAAGACCTCATGATCTGAACACAAAATCAGTTTTAAAAAATCAAGAAATTTGTCATGTATACAATAAAAATCTCACAAACTTGATCAAAAGAGAAGTCAAGCTTAAATTTATGCATTAGTCCTTCTGTTCAAGGAATACATTATTCCTTGGGCCATTGCATAGCCTTATGGCACATTAATTTTATTACATAAAGTGGAGATTAACATTGAACAATAGCAGAATGTAAGCAGAATACAAGTCCTATAGCACATGCCTTCCAGCCTACATAGAAGTCATGATGTTGCTGAGATTTTTCTAGCAAGTCCTGTAAGATTTCTTTCATCTAAAATGAAGTTCAGTTTCATATTGGAATATATGCCTAATGCAGTGTAAGTTATCTTCATAAAGAAGCTTGTCAACAGGAACTCATATGTAAAGATAGGAAGGAAGAGATCAAAGTATTTAAATGGAGCAAACGACATGTGTTGGCTGTGAGGTAATTAGTCTGGTTCCAAAAATGGAAGTGAGCTTATGCACAGAAGCACAAGTTTCTCTTCAGTGAAATCCTGTCTCAAGAAAAATTTTCTGCAAACTTGTATGAAAAATAATCAATCTGGGACTCAGACTTTGACCCTGAGAAGTGCTGAGTACAACATTGCTTCTGTCACTGCAATTTAATGAGTGTTTAACCTAAGAGCAGCACCTGACAAATTCAAGCATTTGTAGCTCTAGCAGTTAGCAAACTCTGGTAGTGGATTTGACATAAAGGTGTATTTGTTACTTAATAGATATCAGCAAAATGGGAATTTAGAATGTGAATACTAATTAATATGCCTATTTCCAAATATATTTGAATGGAATGAGTATATTTTTTGGAATTGCATAGCCAGCTGTATATATGAAAAATTGTCCAGTGAGCATTATCTTGGAAAACAACTTGAATGGCAGGCAGTACCTCTTTTATTCATATTGCTTTAATTTCCAGACTCGTTAGTTAAACAGATTCTGTCATAATAATGCTTGTGTAGAAGTCCTGCAGAAAGCAGTGCTGCTATTTATCCAGTAGATGTACATAGACAGAGTGTTGGCACATCATGGTTTGAATGACTTGAAAACTGGGTATTTTACAAAAGGTTCCCTAAAACAAAAAGACCCAGTAGCACATCAGTGACTGAGACAATCTAAACCACTTTGCCACATGAGAATAATTTAATTCTTTAAAAGGACAAAGTACATGGTAAGTTTGTTCTCCCCTTGCTCTCTGCATCCCACCCATTTTTTAACAGAGGAAAGGCAAATGATTATTTTTTATTATTAGCAAGAAGGTGGTTGTTTTAATCACCAGGTTTTACTGATATAAGGAGACCTGATAGCTCTGTTTAAGAACATTAATTACTGGAGGGGCACAATATTTTACCCTTTTAATTAAAGTTGAGAAGAAAAGTATTTATTATCTTTGAAAGAACTGGAAGAAGCTACCTTACTCATACTTGTGAACATTAGTTTTCCAGGGTACAAGGTTGTTACATCAGCAATCGTCCCATCTTGGCAACTCATAGGATAGCTAGTAGGAAAGCAAAACATAATTTATACCTTCTGGTTAATACCATATACTTACTCTGGAAAAATAAAATCTGTAGGAAAAAACTCTCACTCCTATCCTCCCCTCAAAGTTCTGTCTTCATATTTCATTTTTCTCCTGCTTTTACAACATCTCTGAGATAAGTTTTGGCATGTTTTGCTGCTTTGCACTGCACCTCATGTAATCCTGGTCCATTTTCTTGTAGTCACTAAATTTCCCAATTTTTTTTTTCCTTATTCAGTATCCATGTGATGTCACTCATATCTTCTCCACAAAGTTGTGTCTTCCTCCTTGAATTTTTCCACTGCTTTTGCAACATCTCTGAGGTCAGTTTTGGCATGTTTGTGTCCTTTGCACTTCACCTCATTTCCTGCCAGACATTTTCTTGTAGTCACTAAATGTCCCAATTTTCTGGGTTTTGGGGTTTTTTTTCAGGCACATTTCGTTTGATCCTATCTCCTTTCCAGAGTGCTTGTGAGTCTTTCTTTTCTGGGTCGCAAGATTTCGTTTTTCTTCCCGAAAGGAAATTTCATTTCAGAAACGAAATCTTGCGATTTCAATGGGAATCAAGTGGGCAATCTTTGGACCATGTCCCTGCAGTTCCTGGCATCCCATGCCTTTTGATGGCTTTGACATTGGCGAAGATTTTTTTCTTTTTTTCAGTATCCATGCCATGTCACTTCTATCCTCCCCTCAGTGTTCTGTCTACATACTTGCTTTTTTCTCACATAAAAATGTGGACTTCTTTGATTTAGCATGCTCATACAGCAATATAAAGGTTCCCAAATGCTACAAAAACCTTTATTTTTTATGGCTAGAAATTTAGAATTGGATGCCTTAGAAGGTACAAACTGTGCTTAGTTCAAGAATACAAATGATGTGATAAAACAGTCTCTGACTTCATTGGCAGAATAGAAAAGAAGTTGGACAAAATAGGAAGTTAAGATTAGTTAGAAGAGTTCTGTTGTTCAGCAGCTGGAAAACGGATAGGAAAAAATATTTGAATGGTCTAATGGTAATAGATTTCTAGGCATACATTTTAACAATAAATGCATGTGGCCAATTGTGACCAAAAGTATTTCCTAGAAATATCCAGAAGGGCATAAAAATGTAAAAAGAGCTGGACAGAGAAATGAAAGAATGAAGTTTTCATTAGGAGAGTTTGAATATTAAATAGATGCCAAGAGCAGTCAGCAGTTTTATTTGCAGCTCAAATTTCAGTAACTTGGAACCTGCTGTTAATCAAACTCATGTAACTTACCGGGAAAGGGAGAAGGTGCTCTGAGTAAATAATGTTTGAAGCAATTTGCAGCTCTTTATCTGATATATTGACAAATGTCAACATGCAGAGATACTGCAGCCAAAGGTGAATGAACGCTATGACAGAAGCAAAACCTCTCAGTCAAAAATCTCTTTCTCTTCGCTCTAATGCTTTGCTACCTTCTGGCATTTTGGTCACCATGTGTACTATGGTTATATATCTATTTTTTTTGTTTGTTTGTTTTTTGTTTGTTTTGGTTTTTGTCTTTTTTTTGGTCTGTAAAAGAACACATAGATATGGAAACAAGCAAAAAGATTTTGAAAAGGATTTTTCACCTGTTTTCTCTATTGTTTCCTGAAATATTTGGCTGACCTTCAGGTAACCTCACTGGCAAAATAACAACAGGCAGTCTAAAAGCAAAGGTTAATAATGGAACAAGGTCAAAAGTAGAAACCAGTTTTCCACTGCAGTTACATTGATATACATTTAGTATAATTATAATTAATAATTAATTTTAACCTATGGGTTATGAATAAAGTGATTATAATATTACAGTTGATTTTATGTAGGTTATTTACTCTTTCCTGTGCACCAAAAAATGTTACTGTTGATAAAATGATGCAAAAAAATTTGCATGAGGAAATTTGAATATATTATATTGCCAAGTAGGCTGAAATTTACATATGATATTTTTTCATTTCTATGTCACCCCAGCTCAAGTTGGTACTGCTGTAGACTCATTTTTAATTTCATGACTGTTCTGTGTTAGGTTTTTAAACAGTTCCACAGCAATAAAATATGTAATTAACAGTCCTAGTCCTAAACTGGTAACCTTGTTTGAATTATTAGCAGAATTTGAAGACTAAATACCCACAGATATCTGCCTTGGTAGTAGGGTTTCTGTGTTTAAGAGACTTAAGAATTTGGAAGCCTTAGACTTAGGGCTTTAGGGTTTCTTCTCATATACACTTAAGAAAGCATTTGCATCTTTCCTTGATTTCTTTTTTGTGATATGTAGAAAATAGTGGTCTTGTGAAGATTAAAAAAAAAAAATAATTTCACAGTTCTGATCAGGTTTAATTCTCTATTGCTTGTGGCACTGTGGAAAACTTCAAGAGATGGATTAGAAGTTGTACTTTACCTTCATGTCCCTGCTAACAAGGGAGGTAAACCCTAAGAAATCTAGTCCTGTTTTTCGTAATGTCTGGTTTTCTGGGATGAACTGAACCTTTCAATTTTTGTGACTTAAGTGTGGTACATTTTATGAGGACTACAATTTTGTTCAAAGTTTGTAGTACATTTGTTTCTAATATTGTTTACAAAGTATTCAAATATTTATCTCTCATGTTCAAATTGTTTTGCCTTTTTACTGAATGAATATGTAAATAGAAGCAGTACAGTTAGACTCTGTGGTCTTTGCTCTAGTGTTAAAATGAAAGTACATGTGTCCCTTTGTAGCCTTTTCTTTTCTTTCCATGATGAATGCTCTGTTAGGCTAGAATTATACTTGTGCTCTAAATTTGCCCCTAAAAAAATGAGAGACACAATACTCAGTCTCTTTCAAATTATAAATGGGCTGGGTTCTGATCCAGTTCTTACAGCCTTCGACCTTCTCATTCGGACTCAGAAAATACTTATGTTGATAAGTTTTCAAATCATAGTCTTACTAAGGTGTGAAAAAAATGCCATTGCTTTACTAGAAGAAAATGTATCTTATGACCTACATAATGCGTCTGTTGTGTTTGAAGATTTACAGTGCCCATCCCACAGGTTTGCCTGTCCAAAGGAGAGGAAGGTCATTACACAGATAATGCTCTGCAGGAACCTGGAACATGGGTGACTGTTGTCTGCATCAGTCTTTCTCTTCACTCCAAAGGAGGAAGATTCAATAATGGCACATTACGAATTGGTGAGAGGAATTATAAAGTCTCAATGCAAATGAAGGTACAGATGATTCTGAAACAAAAGAAATTGCAATTTCCATATGACCTTGTGTTTCATATTTATACTGAATGTATTGTCCCATCTTATATGCCTACATTGTGTCTTCCTTAACAGTCCTGTCTTCCCAAGTCAGTGTGACTACAAACTCATAAAACTAAACTTTGCTTGTAGTGTAAATACAGCATATATTAGGAATATGCTTGGCAAAGCATTGCAGCAATATCTGAAGATGACCATTTTATCTCTTGCTAGATATAATGAACATCAGATACAAAGTCTCTGTAGTTCAAGTTTTTTCTACACTTTAACTTAGTTTGTTTCTGAGTACTAAATGAAAAGAAAAATGCTTTCTAGCAAAAATAATAAAATAACTGCTAAAAATTAATAAAATTTATCTTGGTATGGACGTACCTTTGTGCCGGGTTTTAGTCTCATCTAGGTAGTACATTAAGAAGAGAAAGGACAAAATAGTAACACACAGCTTAGAGTCTGAATGCCACTTACCAGTTCAAACAAATGTAATTCTTTTATTCATATTAGGCAATTTAAACTATGCAGGCATGTGAACACAACTTATAATTAAGCCTGCATTTTGCTATGCAACATATCCTTAGGAGCTCTTTTTTTCTTTAAAGCACATCCTAAAGGCCTACTGACAATAGAAGCAGATATTAAATAGGTCCTTCCTAATTTTTTTTTTCTTAGCTTTATATTAGAAATCCACGGGTCAAGTTTTCACTGTTTGTTTCGTATCACAGATTTTTAAGAAACTCTTCTATTAGTGTGAGTGGAAATAAGAAAGGAATCCTCTGCAAAATGGATTGAGAATCCATTTTGAGATTGGATGAGAATCCAATTACCCAATGATGGATGAGAATCATTGCCCAAGAATGATTTGACACCTCCTTTTAGTTCATTTATTTGGAAAACACTGAGTTTTATAATGCACTAATTCTGTGGTTTTAAATACAGAGAATGGTTGCCCACTCTGAAGTCACATGCAGAAATTCACTTATAAAAACATAAATTAAATTTGCATCTTCAGCATAACCTTTATGATTAAAGCAGTACTGAGAACATCATCTCTCTGGAAGGCAGGACCTTTTGTCTCAGAAAAAGTAGAAAAGCCTATACTCATCTTTACAAAGATGCTATACTTGATTTGAAGACCTAATTCATGTTTCTACTAAAATCACTCTTTTCAATAGAAGCAAGACACCGGCTACCTGACTTTCATATAACAGCTACTTTGTTCAGAAGTTTTCTTGTTAATTGAACTGGATTTTCATAGGTCTTACACACTTACTTCTACAGCTAGGCAGACTTGAAAGGAAAATATAGCTCTTGAATTCTGGCTACCCAGCATGCCTCATCCATGGCCAAGAGGGAAATGTAAAGCAAACAAGTGAAGTAGCTTAGATGTGTTTATCCAATCAAAACTAAACTCTAAAAGGAAATTTGATGATATAATTACTTGTCTCATAACTAGCACATTGATCAAAAGATGTATTTTGCACTTTGACCATGTAGCCTGTGTGTTTTTGGAGTACACATTTTATCTTTGAACTTAAGCTAAATTAGCATGACAAGATCTGACACTGTTACTTTCTGCATGGAGGATTTTTTAATTAGAGGAAACAAGATGCCATCTGTTTGGACATGGGCAGCTGACCCCGAAATGCCATTGCTCTCACAGCTCTCTCCACTGTATCTTGTTCCCAGCCCAGAAGATACTTCCAGTAATACTGTTCCCGAATGACTGGAAGCTACCATCCAAGATTATAACAGCACACTGGATGGCTTCTGAATCCTTAAAGCACAGGGAAATGGCAACAAGAATTGGGATAAAGTGAGATATAATAGTTGGATTCTGCTTGTTTAAATCCTTTGTCTTGCAGAATTCCATAGGAGGAATAGAAATAAAATCTAGCCCCTTAGAATCAGAATAGAGACCTGGAAGGAGGCAGAGAGAGGATTTTATGAAGTCTCAGAAGGTCAAGATTGATTTGCAATAAGTGGAAAAAAATCAGTATTGAGTTCTGCTGTGGCAGAGAAGTGGCAATGCTCAGCAAGTGTATTTGAGAGTTTCATTTCTTAGAACTGATTGAAAGCAGGGAAAGAAGAACTGGAATTGGCTTTAGGATGTTCCAGTGGGAAGGATGACTGGAAAAAGTCAGGTTTGTGAAAAGGGGTGGGATTATAGAAAAATGAACCCCCAGCAGATCTTGCAAAACAGGTCCCAAACACTATTGTTCACTTTGGTGGTGCCTGAAAATTAAACTTGCCCATTGCCATTGGTATTGGTGAGAAAAGCTTCCACAGATTTCAGCTGATTTCCATGAAAAAGACCTGAATGGTTTGTTAGCAAGCCCTGTTTTCCCTTGGGTATCTGGAGGAAGGCCAAGGAAGTCTCTAATACCCATCACTACCTTTTATAGAGCTTTTTGGATGCTGGTGGTAGTTGTGCAGGTGTACCTTTAAGATTACTCGGTTGCTAGAACTTATAACAATACATAAATTGTTCATGTTCTTTATTCCTCCTTGTAGAATAAAACTTCTGAGAAATGTTTCTTTCCCTCCCAAACAAACATATAAAAAATAAGAAAATAAAATTCATAAAATCCTTTTGAGAAAAATACAGGTTGGCAAGAGTAAAGGACATTATCGACTGAACTAGCTGGACAGAAATAAGTTATTTAAACAATTTAATTCTGATCATTGGGCTGTGTAAAATCAGGGGTGGAAAACAGCTAAAGGCAAAGTCTATTGTAACTCCCTAGTATATTAACTAAGAAATTTAATCTTTTTAAGAGTGTGAAAGCTATCTAACCATTTGTCTATAAAAAGCATGGAGTAAGGGTTATTGCCATTTAACAAAGAACCAAATGCTTCTGTGCCCTGGAGAACAGAAGATGGTCACTGACAGGGAAGGATTCAGTCCAGAAAGAGATTATGTGCTGAGCTGTCTTGATTTTTTCCTGGGAAGGGGTACCAAATGAATAGAAGTGTTAATGACAATTACAGTAAATGTGAACTTGCTCTTACTACAGGCAAGATTAGGTCTGCATTCAGTTTTTTTTCTGAGATAACCACAATTACTTACTGTATGTAAAACCACAGAATTAGTGCATTATAAAACTCATTTAGTATTTTCCAAATAAATGAACTAAAAGGAGGTGCCAAATATTTAATTTTAAATATCAGTAAGGAACCCTGAAAGAGCTATCCTGTTCGCAGGCAGAAGCAAGCTGCTGTGAATCAGGGTATCTCTCAGCATTCCTCATCACTGCCACTCACTTCTCAGGCTCTACTAACCTGCTTTGGGATTCAGGATAGAGAAATGTGTGACTAGACTTCTGTCAGGATAAGGCCTCCTGCTGACAGACTTTGTGCAAAGGTCTGTATCATTAAATATGCATTAAGTTTTGAAGAGACTCAGGAATTAAACTAATTCCATATACCTTATAGTAAAATGTAACTGCAAACTAAGAATAGGCAAAATGCTCATTTTATAGTCTCCTTATGTTATACAAACTCTACATGACTGACTAAAATTCCATGTTATTATTTACAGGAAACTGCAAGTATATAATTAAGAGAGATAATCACAGGGTTATAGCAACTATGCTAATGGCAATCCTAAGAAAATCACAATTCTTTGTTGTATGTTTTTTCACATATGCAGTTTTACACATTAGCATATACAGTCACTTGTCTCTCTTACTTTCACTGCAACATTTTTTCCTAATAATGTCCAGCTAGTGGCTGAGGCTTATATTTTTTTTTTACTCATTCTACAGTATAGGCATTAGAAAAATAAATATTTCATCCTTTTGTCCCTTTGCTATTTTTAGTCCAAAGGAATGCAAAATTCAATTTCAATATGAACTTTGCCCAAGAGAGCACTGAAAGCTGAGTGTACAGTTGTTAATTTCAAATTGAATTGAAGCAATTTCATCCTGAAACAGCTTTTTTGGTAGACAAAATCCATTAATAGTACTATAGTATGATGTCTATGAATATGCACTTTTTGTATTTTCCTTGCAAACCAATGTTCTATGGGTGAGTTAAACAAAAGCAATGGCCTTGCAGAGGACAATACAATTATATTTACTTTACCAGCAGCAACAAATGGTAAATCTGCTGAAAACGTCTTAATTTCTATTCAAATGCAACCCTTTGACAAACTTTAATTACTGTGTGTTTTCTTATTTTCTGAATACCTACTCTCCTCTTTCTGTATCCCTGTAATATCAGCTGCATTGTAATGATGCCCAAGCAGCCACCCACTAGCAAGTGACATACTTGGTGCCATAGTAGGGCAGCTGGGAAGGTTTACCCCTTCTACTGTCTGCCTCTGATACCTGAGTCAGCAAGCTGTTCTTTAGTTTCATCAGGAATGTTAAAGGTATGTTCACATTAAACTCAATTTCTTCTTTGTCACTAGTAGTACACCTTCCTACTTAAAATTTTCGTGATCCTCTTTTTTTGCTCTTTTTCCTCGGAAAGCTTCATATGATATTTTGTGGTTTTGCATATGTGTATTAGAAGATACTGTTTCTCCTAAAAATAATAATAATCTAAACAGGTCTATGATGCTGATACTTCTTCCTGCACTCTTTGAAAGTGGAATAAAGAGTCTGTGATTTTCCAGAAGCCAAAGAGAAAAACCTACCCTACAAACAAGAACCAAATCGGATTTCTTACCTCCCAAGGCAGTGCCCCTAACCAAAGTCCAGCCAGCCTTTCTTGCTAATGTCTTGGCAGCAGCTTGGTGACCTATCTTGTCGGTAACAAAACCAGTTAGTGACAATCATCTGAGCAGCACAAACAATGCTGCAGACATGCTAAGGAACAGTCTTGTGTATCCAAGAATCTAAGGTGCATTAGAGACGAGTAGGGGAATAGATACAACAGAGACCATGTACTCTTGGAAATGCATTTCCACTCAGGCAATTTACTGAGTGAGTGGGAACTTTGCAATAACACTGCCCCATTTTCTCACTGTTCTTATGTGTTTCCAGAAGGAGGGTCTAAATACAGCATGTGAATTTAGCCACTTCAGTGCAATTCTTTCATCAATCCTTCATGCAATTACAACTCCAAAGGAGAGGGAAAATAAGACAAGGATGTGAATATTCTGACTCCATCTTGAAGAATTCTTGCTTAGGAATACACTTTGTCTTTTGAAGATCCTCCACATAGTCCTGGGGATGGAAAAAACTGGCAAGAAGCTGTGTCATGAATAAATGCAAGTAATGGCCCTGAGAGGCCAGAGCATGGTGCTATTTACACCAGGTTTGTAGGTTCAATCCCTGTTATAGACTACTTAATTAAGAGTTGGACTTGACGATTCTTTGGGTCATTTCCCACACAGAAAAATTCTGTGAATCACAGTGTCAAAGATGCTGATGGTGCTCTCAGCCAAACTGTATCTTAAATCAGGAAAACAGACTGAAATATGGTAAGGTTGTGTAAAAGCTTTTTAAGGGCTAAGTATTTTATGTGGTAACTATAGATTTCAGCTCTTGAAGCAAGTCCAAAGCATGCTTTACAGGGCTGTTTTACTCTCATTAACCTATTTTAGATTTTTCCATTGAGGGAGAGGTTTCTTGCCTTTAACCCATCTGAAGAATATGTGAGAAGGAATACCTGTTGTATTTTATTTCTAGTTTACTTCAGCGTGAAGGATATGGGTAGATCTGGATCATATATGATTTTTACAGTCCTGGCAAAACAACAAACTACTTTTATATGTAACTAGTGTGAAATTTGATCTCTTGCTTCTATGTGGAGGCCTTAAGAATAAAATGGAGGTGAATTTGTTAATTCATTAACATGTAATTCTGTTAATACTTATTCAGAGAATTAAAGCTAAATATTGGTGTTATTCTGAACACATAAAAACCCATAAGTAATGGTACTAAATTATCCAGACACTAGGAGATTCTTTCAAGTAAAGCTGTTTATATTGTGAGCAAAAAGCACTGTCTATTTGTGCTTAGAGCAAATGATTCTTATTAGTGTTGATCATTAATTCTTCATTTGCACCCTGCTCAGCAGTTCAGCATGCATATTAATGCATTGTCTTAGAACTGAGCCGTAGGCAAAAGTATGTTTTTCACACACTCACTGTTTTAATGGCTAGCTTTCAGAAGACTAAGACACATTATTGCGTACAAACAGGTGTTGGTAGAAGTCCCAACAAATTCTGTGGTATATAAATAGACTTCCAATCTAAACATTTTAACCTGGGTCCTACAAAATCCTGCCTACATTTCCTAATATCATTCTACTGTAGGTGAGGAAGTACTGGTGTATCTCTGCTGGAACAGTGGGCAGAAAACACCCAACAGATTCAGTCTCTAAACAGTGAAGTGCCAAGAGGTTTCATTTTACCACATCAGCTGACTCGTAATTCTGAAGGGAGAGGAGCAGACAGAAGTCACAACGTGTTCAGATCTAACTTCACTTTTGAAAACTGTACATTACTATCTGAATTAATTCCCAAATGTGATTCTGCCTTTCCGCATATCTCACATCCTTATAGCAAATTGTGTCTTGTGAAAAACAAAGAACAGAAACCTAACAAGTGTGGCTGTAGTGCAGTAAATTTTAAAAACACTTAGTAAGAAAATGCTAAATTTCAGATTTCCTGTGCACATTTATTTCAGCCTGCACGTGCTTGTATATTATAATATGCTGTCCAATTATATAACTCTACTGTATATTTTCCGCTTGACTACTATATCAGTCAGAATTAAATTTTTCTCCTCTTTACTTTTTAGTAAAGAATTATTGATGCATGTGGTCTCATGTTTTTCTTATGTTTTTTACTCACCACTTCTCAAATTCTGTCTGAGGACAGAAGTCTTTTTTTTCTGGTCACATAATCTGACATTTGCTTCTTCACAGATACTATGTTTCTAAGATTCTATGATACTAGTCAGTTCATTTTCACAACAATCCACTAGGATGAGAGATTATTATTGCTTTCTTTCAGAAGCAGGAATGAGGCACAGAAAGTTAAAGGTCAAAGTATTTATTGATTTTGGGCACCTAACATAAACCAGAAAGGATTCTGTAATATTTAATACCAAGTAGCTACCGGCCAAACCACTTTTAATACTTCCTGTAAGTACAGCTCTCAGTGCCTAGCACTGCTGTAGGTCTTGACATTCCAGCTCAGACCTGCTGTAGTGGAACAAACCATGGGCTAATGGCTTTTTCTGCTAGCCTTTCTCCCAACATCTGGAGGTAATAACTGCAGGGATTTGTATCAAGTAACAGAAGGCATCAGTCCAACTGTTTCAAACATGCAAGCAATCAACTCCATATTAGTTGGTACAAAAGGCAGAGCTGACATGTGGCAGCCTCGTATGCCAGCCAGCTTGGAGCTGGAAAGACAACTCCTAATGAGCTCACCCACACAAGAGATGGGAACATACAGGGTAACAAGATGTTAGAGGCAAGTGCAGCAACTACATTTTGGAAGGCCATAATGGCTTTTTGTCTTCTCAAGTGGGACTGAATTTTGCAAACAGTCATGTACCTGACATGTAATTGGTATGTAGCAAGCATATCTTGTAACCACTTTACCTAGCTATCTAAATGCTTGCTTCACACTTGGATATGGATTTTTTAAAAAAAATACATGCATGAAATCAATGTGTGACATTTGAAACCAGGAAATTAAAATTATTATCAGAGTATGTAAAGTGGCTTTAAAGACTAAAGAAATTGAACTACTGAGAAAAAATATTAACATAATGATTCTACATAATCAGAGTATAGAACTGCAACAGTAGGATAACTGAAACACACTTTTCCAGATTGCAGAATAGTTTGGTGTCTTTTTATGGTATCAACAGGATGCATTTTTTACTCTGGGAACAATAGCAACAGGAAACTGTATTTGATTTCTCAAAATAGCAGAGACCTCTTGCACTATTTTAGTACCTAAACATAGGATGCTGGTTTCCTAGGTTCTAGACTAGACCTTAGATTACAGAATTACCACTTGATGGTATATTGGTCCCAAATCTCTATTGCACTGCAGGCTGTGCATGTTAGCCCTCCCACAATTACAGTTCATAGAAGAACTCATTACTATTGTTTGCACACTGATGGCTAAGTGCTCTCTACGGCTCGCTATACAAAGGAAGAATGAAGCATGATTTGGCATCTGATTTGGCCCTGACTCTTGTTCCTGAGCAGAAAAGGGGCCTGTCTCCAAATTACACAGATTGAGGCTGGAGAACTAAATGAAAAACATAATAAAACTGTATCAAAGTAGGGAGGAACTAGAAAGCATCCCTTCTTCCTCTAGGTCATATTCTTAACTCTAAAATGTTGTACATTAAAAAAAAAAAAAAAAAAAAAGGGCATTGCCAAAAAAAATCGAACATTGAACCAGTGGGAAAAAAATGCCATAGGCTGTGAACCACTGGTATGTGATTTAATAGTCTGTCATTGTTCTT
Organism: Pyrgilauda ruficollis; assembly: GCF_017590135.1. Taxonomy (NCBI): domain Eukaryota; kingdom Metazoa; phylum Chordata; class Aves; order Passeriformes; family Passeridae; genus Pyrgilauda; species Pyrgilauda ruficollis. Next base: position 6,123,747 of record NW_024523822.1, on the reverse strand, counting down.
AATCCTGTTATTGTTTTCTTTGCTATTTGTTTCCACAGCAAAATTCCAGCAGTGGTAGAAAATGAATAGCGGTGAGACAGTTTGGAGTCTATATGAAACTGTCTGGTGGTTCTTTCTGTCCTGGATTTTTGCTAGAATAAGATTTAATCCTGTAGCCTTTACTTTGCAGATATCCTCAGTGAATGTTCTGGGAATAGCAATGACAGTAGGGAGTTGACAAATTGGACAGATAACCACGAATTATTCAACATCCAGCTGCCTTTAGCTACTATCACTCAGTATAGTTTGCTGAATGACAGCTCGCTTGTATGCTAATAACCAAATTTCCTTGTGTTTAGAACATTTTGTCTTTCATTCTACTTCAGTCTTCCTTATCCATCCATCAGTCATTCTCTTTGTAAAACTGAGTATGTTTTGAATTGATAACGAAATGTCAACAATGCTAAGTCCTTTGACAGCATGTCAAAACCCCCTCTGTGGTGTTGCTTATGATTAACTCTTCCGAATTTTCCTGTGGCTTTGTTCATCCCTGCACAAAGAAACCCCTCTTCACTTTGTCAACAACGGAGTCCAGTCTGCTATCTGGAAGTTCCTTTAACTGGCCTCAAAGAAAGCTACAACCTATACAGAATAGCTAAGTAAACACGCCCAGTAAATACATGAATTATTTTTTAAAACTTCTCTCTAAGAATAGCTAATCATATTCAAGTTCAGTTGTACTAATTACTAATTACTAATCTTTGACCACAGAACTACCCCATTAGCCTTTACAGACTTAATTTACCTCCTTCGTACAGCAAAGATTAATATGGAAGAAAGAGCTTCTACTGTGAAAATAAAATTGTTTCTATAACACGTGAGTTAAATCTGCCTTTGTAAATATTATTTTTCTCTCATGACCTCACTACAAACACTTTATTTCTTGCAGAGCATGCTATGTAAACATAAACCTTAGCAAAATAAAGTTTAATTAAGGATCTTCTGACCTTCAGTTGAACAACATACAAGCAACAGATTTTCACAGCAGTTACAATCTGTGTTATAAAAATAGCTGTATTGACAAATATGTGTTGGGAGGAAAGTATTGCAGTAATGAAAAGAAAGTGCTATCTTTCCTACTAAGCAAGTATCTGGTCATGTTAAATAAATGTTTACATGTACAGAGATCTTTGTTTAAAGGGTATGGCAAAGACTGAGTTAGATTCTGCCAGTATTTTATATGATGCAAAGGCTTTTTTATGAAGAAAAACAAATCTCCATTTTTTCCAGCATATGTGGCAGGAGGTCTTTGCAAATAGGCAAGTGTACAAAGCAGGACAGAAAACATTTTTAGATTTTGAAAATTCTAACATGTATAAACAGAAGGTCAAATAAGAGAGAGGAGAAAGAGTTCTAAATTTCAGACCTAACATTCTTTTAAAGCATTCATGACTCACATATGTGGAATAATGTACTTATCCATGTCCCATAAATTAAGGTTCACAGTAAATTAACAGATAATCTTAAAAAAAAGTCTGTTCAAGCTCTGTCTTTTGAGATGAATGCATACCAGGAAAGAAAATGTAATTTCAGAAGTAGTATGGATGATAGTGTTAACATTAAGGGCATAAATTCTGCACTGATACACACTTAAGTGCAAGTCCAGTAAAGATAAAGGATTATGTAGTTTATATATCAGAATTTGTTCCTCATACTTAACTGAAAACTATCAACAGAAAATGATTTCTAGCAGCAGATTTTGCCACCTCTGCAGCCTTTCTGGCATTGCCAAAGTCAGGAAATTAGGACAATATGAGACTATTGTTTTAATTCCAACACAAAAGGAAATAACAATTCTGACATAGGAGCCAGATTTTGATTGGCTTTCACCATGTGGAGGGGCAAGGTGAGACAGTATTTTTTGCCAATGAATTATTCACTTTTCTTCTAAGAATTTCATATTATTCACTAAGTCACCATATGAAGACAATAGCATTGAGACACCATCAATGTCCTATCTGTCACTCTAAATTTGAGATTTTGGAGTAAGCCTTCCACTCTCATTACTTACCCAGTCAATCTCCAGCTGCTCATTGTCAGCTAAAGATGCTTGACGCAGTAGTTAATTCCCAGGGTACATTGATATCCAACAGCATATTTATGTCATTCCAGAGAGGAATTGTTCACTGACCACAGCAAACTCTTCCTGTAAATCCTTCACAAATCCCAGCAGTTTCTTTTTAAAGACTTTCTGGATGAAGTACTTCTACCCTAGGATCAGCAGACAGTCACATTCCAGACCAACACATTGACACTCAGCCCCAACAAGTTCTCAGCTGAGTTTTTAGGGATTCTTTGAACACAAAACTTCTTAAATCTCAAAATTCATTTAGTAAGTTCAATTATTTTCTGGTAAGCAGTTACTTTGACAAATATATCCAGTACACTACATATCTTCGCTTAGTTCTTAGGAAGAAGAAAGAAACAAATATCAAAAACCAAAAGGAGATACTGGGTGCTTTGTGCTAATTACATACTAGCATATTTATGTGTAATGTAGAACCTACACAGTACATAATTTTAAAGAGCATAAATTTTGCTACTTCCAGAACTTCATAGATGGGATCTTCAATACTTGCATTATTTTTACTAAAGTGGTCCACCTGAAAACATGCACAACTGAAGATGTCCCCATAGATAGGGTTTTCACTTCTTAAATGTACATGCCAGCACTAGCTATGAAATTTTAACAGGCCAAAATAAATACATGAGTCTTACTCTACTTCATTGCCTTGAGCTATTCCTACCAAATCTCAAGTAAAACCTTCAGTGAGGTAGAGGAGGAGGAAACCTGAAAATTGACATTCTTCCTGGAACACTAGTTGATTTTTAACTGGTGAAAAGTAAGACTGTTTCTACAGCAAGAGTGCTTTGGATCCTGACTTTCAACAGCAAAACAGAGCTTTTGACCCCCTAAGGCACATTATTCTCTTTTAATTGTTCATTTCCTCTCTACTGTTTTGTCTGCAAGAATTGAACAGGTTATTATCACTCTAAAGAGTTTGCTTTCTATAGGAATTACTCAAGAATTTGTGAGGCATAGATGCATTTGCCTCTAGCATACATACAATTATTTAAAAACAAGCCATGTGAATAACAAAGCGGATTTGTGTAAAGAGTTGCATGACATCACTGTAACTTGTACAGTAATGTAAAATTTAAAAATCATTGTTATCCATGTTGTATTTCATTCCTTCACTATTCTGTAAAGGTGTTGTTCCAAGAGCAGCTGCTGTGCTCCCGTCAACCTTCATCTGCTTCATCCTCATCCTTCATCTGCCCTTCTGTCATCTCAACATGTCAAGAAAAACTAGTCTTGTAATAGTGGTTGCAAAATGATAGTCCATTCCATGATTACTTATATTTCTTACAATACTTCCTAACAAATGAGCAAACACTTGATTCATAGTGCAAAAGCTGGGATTAGTTTTCCACTTCTGAAGAGGCCCATAAGTTACAAGAGAGCATCAGTGCCCTGGAGAGTTTTTCCAAGAGGTCGAGCAGATCCAGCTTTTTCCAGGTTTTGAAGGACATGACCCACAAACAGAAGTCTCCCTTCAGTAAAGTTGGCTATGCAACAACACAGTCTTTACTACTTGCAAGAATTTTTATAACACAGCATGAAGTCTTGCTGCAGAAAGAGTTATGTTGTGATTCACTGACCAATATAAACACCATGTGATTGGAATGAGACATTACTAAAAAAAAATCCCTCAATATTTATTGAAAACAGAACACTTAGTATCTGCTGATTAGACGCAGCACTCAGGACTTGTGGTTGTTTATTTCTTCAGCACTTGCACAGATTCAGATCTAACAATCCAGCTAAAAAGACAGCTCATAGCTTTAATGAGCAATGCATTCAAAGTGATGGAAGTGAGATGGTCATTTTCTCACTCTAAACAAATACATTAAATGCCATGTGGAAAACAACTTTACCATGGAGTTTTCATATGTATCACCCCATTTACATTGTCACATACATCTTATTTTACTATCTAGCTCTTTGGTACCAACTACAAAGCTTGTATTTCCCGATTGGGCATAACAGAGTGCTGGTAAAATGAAAGGAAGGAACGACTTTTTATTTCATATGTATTGCAAAGTCTTAAGTGACAATATCTCTTTTGAATGACATGTGAAGTAGATAATGAGTGGCATCCCTGTGTGCTTTCATAAAAGTAACTGGAGTGCTTAATCTAGATTCATTTGGATAATTACATGGCCCTGATGTGAATTTAGCCTGTTAGCATCTTCTGTAAGAGCTCTTGTTCAATTCAGCCTGCCAGCCTGTTCACATTTTTTCCCTTTCACCAGTTACTGAATTTCAATAGTAGTTTAAATACAAATTTATCTTTGGGGAATCAAACACACAGAGGAATGTGACAGGGTAAGCTACTATTTCAAAGTTGTGTCAAGCAAGATGAACCTGTATTTATTTAAGAAATGCATCAAAAATGCATTACTGTCATGATTTTTTGCACCTTAGATTTTTGCAGTTTAAAATACAGGATGCCTACTTTATATATTTAATAGCATCACAGAATCAGAGAAAGGTTTGGATTGAAAGAAACATTAAAAGTCATTGAGTTCTAAGCTCCCTGCTATGGGCAGGGATGCCACCCACTAGATCAGATGGCTCAAAGCCCCATTCAGTATGCCTTGAATAGTTACAGGGATGAGGCATCCACAATTTCTGCAGACAACCTGTTCCAGTGTTTCACAACCTACACAGTAATGAATAATTTTTGAATAACTAATCTAAACCTACTCTCAGTTTAAAGCCATTCCCTCTTGTCCTACCACGACATGTCCTTGTCAAAAATCCCTCACCAGCTCTCTTGTAAGCCCTCTTTACATACTGGAAGGCCACAAAAAGGTCTTCCTGGAGGCTTCTCTTCTCCAGAATGAAAAACCCCACCTGTCTCACCCCGCCTCTACAGGAGAGGTTCTCCAGCCCTGTGATTGTCTTGCTGATCCTCATCTGGACCCACTCCAACAACTTTATGCCCTTTTCATGTTGAGGACCTCAGAGCTGGATGCAGCACTGCAGGCAGAGGGGCAGAATCCCCTCCCTCGACCTGCAGGTCACGCTGCTTTGGATGCAGCCCAGGACGTGAATGACGTATTTTTTCCACCATCCCCTTCCAAACTAATGAGAAAGTAGCTTGTATCGGCGTGAAGGAGTGTAGAGCTCGTCTCTTGTGTTTCCTGACGCAGAGTGCGCGGCGGGGCAGGGCGGGGAAGGATGGGGCAGGGCAGGCCCCGCGCTGTCGCCGCTGCCCGGCCTCGCCAGGAGATGTCGCTGTGCCCCGCGCAGCCGGCGCCGCGCGCTCCCGGCCGGCCGTGCCCGCGCATCCCGGAGCCGTCCTGGAAAGCCGCGGAGGAGGCGGACACCCGGGATAGCGGCGAGCAGCGAGGGACGGTGTGGGAAGCCAAGCTGCCCGGCTGTTGCTTCGGAAGAGCACCTCCTCTGCAGTGCCTTCCCTGGGCAGCCTCCCCGCTGGGCAGCAGCGAGAGAGGCCTGCGCAGGCACGGTAAAATGGGGAAACAAAACCTGAGGCACCGAGCTGGTGATTTAGGACGTCGATCCAGCTCCTGTCGGATCTGCTCTGAAAGTTTAAAAAGATCACGGTAATCAACTGTTATCGAAACGTATTGTCGGACCGAATCCTGCTGTAGGTATTTGAAGAATACAGCACAATAAGCATCAATAAGCGCCTCAGTGTTGCAGCACTGCGCCCATGTTTAAATTTGAAAGCCGAAAATCAAGGGTGTTTCTGTGTTCCACTTGTCATATTCCCCATGTTAGTAACAAAGAGATAAGAAGCATTGTGCTAATTCATGAGACCACAGGTGACAAACTGAGAGAAGGGACTGAACAGCAGGGAGGGCAGGATGGGAAAGCACAAACAGGCTCCATAGCTTCATTATCAAAATCTTTCTGATTTCTTGTCCTACAGAGTAGAAAGGGATCCTATAACCTTCTGCAGCATTTTGCATACAACATGAATTTAAAGGGTATTCAAAGAATCTTTCATGCTAATTAGACCAGACAGCTTCAAGTATGGTTAACACAGACATTTGAAAGACTAACACAGCTGTTTCTGGGAATAGATACAGCTGTCCCACAGTGACTTGCAGTGAGACGGTGGCTTCTGTTTTCATTTGAATTGTAACTATGGGCATTTTCCAGAGAGAATGGGAATAAATAAAACAAAATTTAAAAGTGATATTCCTGTACAGTACATTTATTAATGAAGTGCAAAATTGAAGTAAAATAAGTCAGGCTACCATCACAGAATTAATTAGGGACAGCAATAGCTTTCAGGAATCTGTATAAGCATATCACAACCAGACAGGCATACTGCTTCACTTCAGGGTTAAAGTTTCCTCATCAAGTGAATCATTTGCTAGCAAAAGAGAAAACAGCTGAACAGATAACAGGCAATGCTCCAAATTGGTTTTGTCACTATTTTAGTCAGTCATACATTCAGAATTGCATTTTAAAATTATTACTGGAGAATACTTTAAGGAGAAAAGCCAACAGTTAAATAAAGTAGCCTAACTCTCCTTACTCACAATACTTCTCCCTCACAATACTCAATTAAACAGTTGGCCATTAATATCTTGAACTTTTGAAAATTTCCTTACCTTCCAATGCAGCCTAAGTTTAAAGTAAAATGGCAGCCTTAAAGCTTTAATTCCACATACAACAGGTAATCCTGCCCTGCTATTAATGTAATAGTCAATATCTGATAAATATCTGATAAATATCGAAGTTTAGTTGCCTCTTTCTTCATTTGGTTGCAACCATTAGCAACCAAAGATCCCACAATAGCTATAGTAATGGAACATGTAAGGACAGGGGAGAGACAGAACTCTGAACAACAACAGCCAAACAAGAAGGAATAAAAGTATCTTATTTGATTATTTCTAGCTCTAGAGCAACTCTTACTGCATTAATGAATCAAACAAAAAAATCTTCACCATCAATTGCCATAACACATTTTGCTTCACATTACCAAGCTCAGCCAGAGTGACATTCTAGCAAACATACTAAAATTTAGAAATTACTTTCCTTCTTTATTGCACTTTTTTCTTAGCTCTTGTTAAATAAACTATTCACCTTTGTAGGTGGCCCTTATCTGCCCTGCAATCGTAGAATAGCAAGAAGATTACAAGCTAGAGGTTGTAGATGCTCCTACTCTGGAGATACGTGAAACCCACCTGGATGTGATCCTGTGCAACCTGTTCTAGGTGAATCTGATTTGGGGTTGGTATAGATGATCTCCAGAGGTCACTTCCATTCCCAAACATTTTGTGATTCCATAATTACACCTCAGAGAGCCCTGGAGGTCATCAGTCCTGCTTTGCAGACACATGCAGTAGATGAGATCACAGGTTCAAGTTATTAAGCAATAGAAGATGAAGATTACTGGGACAATGTGATAGCATTAAGGATTTAGAATTGTCTTTACTATGCCCCTGGGGGAAAATAACTCTACCCTCTTCTGGAAGCTCTGAAACATGAGCTTTCATTGTAGTTCTGTCTGCACTCTTGTGTCTGACTCCCCGACATGCTGGAGGCGTCTCTGCTGTGTTAGTAGGTTACTAAGATTGCAGATTCCGCCCTTCAGGCTCCCCCTTTTTGGGCAGAGATTGTTTCCCTCCTCCCACCAATAACACGGTGTCCTGGGGTGACCATGCCCAAATTTCACCTATGCACAGCTTCTGAAAAAATGCCCAATGCACTTGCTAACTTTACAATTTAGCTAACCTGAAATCTGCTCCATTCCTGCCGTCAAGGTAATTAAATCTCTTCCCTCACTAGACAGACGTTTCAATTAGATTATACAATTCAATGAGAAATACAGATTTTGTACTTACTGCCACATATCCCTTGGGAAAAACAAAAGTATTGAACTTCCATTTAAATAAAAACATCTTTCACATTATTTAATTATTATTCATAATTATAAACAGCACAATATTGCAATAAGAATGCATGCATTAACACTTTTCTTTTACTCCTCCTGCATGAAAGCCATGCATGTGTTGAAGCCACTCAAGACTGCAGTGCTATAAATAGTGCTCTATTGTTAGTGGATAAAAGACGAAACAAGTCTCACAGCACTGGAACACAGGACACTGTATTAAATGTTAAGCTCTGCCTGTTCTAAAAGTAAAAGGCGACATCAACTGATAGACTGGTCTGTGGGTAAGACACACGGCTGGGAAAAGTTCAGTCTGACTCTGCAGTTTCCCAGCACAGCAGGCGTAGCAGCTGATCTTTCTGCCTCAGCAATGGCAGAAGCTGTCATAAGACATTGGGTGGAAACCCCTGTACGCTACCAGGAGCAGTTTGTTGACCAAGAGCTGGAAGCACACAGACTGAACCACCTTTTATATGCTTTGCCAGGCCCTGCCACCACTGCACCGAGCGACCGAAGGTGTGCCACAGAAAGCACGGCTGGGGTCAGGAAGAGCGGCCAGGAGGAGGAAAACACACACTTTCGGGTCTTGCTGGATGTTGTGCAGTTCCGCCCCGAAGATATCATTATCCAGACTTTCGAAGGCTGGCTCCTGATTAAAGCTCAGCATGGACCCAGGATGGACGAACATGGTTTCATATCCAGAAGCTTCACCAGACAATACAAATTACCTGACGGAGTGGAGAACAAAGACTTGTCTGCACTTTTCTGCCATGATGGCATTTTGGTTGTTGAAATGAAGAACTCAGTGGAAAAGAATTAGAACCATGTCTATAGTTATCGGTGAGATAAAATCATTCTTAATGTAACAAAATTATATCAATCATGCAATGCTGTAGGGTGTAGTAAGCATGTAGCTGTATTTATTAAAGGAAATTATTTGTATATATTTTTTGTATGCTGAGTTTACTGTTTGATGTGAACTGTTATACTGCTTGCCTCCAGCTACATATAGGTTGAAAACACAGGCTGTTCAAACAGTAGCAAACAAAGGCTAGTCTCAGCAGGAGAAAAGAAAAAAATCTATTTGATAACATACTGAAAATGGAGCACAGTTTTGAGTTAATTAGCAGGAATTGTATTTCTAAGCAATAAGCATTTGTCATACATAGTCATAAATATTAAAGAAGGAATGGACAAGTTGTGAATCTTATGGAAATTTATGTACCAAAAAATCTGTTTTCTAAGTTTTGAGATTAAATTCTTCTCTCTGGAAAAGCACAAGAACTGAAAGATACCATCAAGAGAAAAATCCCGATTTCCACAGTTCAAGATTCTATACCAAAAAACTCTCAAGAGATAACTTTTTAGAAGTGTGTTGCATGTTTCAAACTATGAGAAAAAAAATTTATTTGCTTGACTTTATTTGCTTGAAAATACAATAAATAGAAATTATACTTTCTGTCATATTAATTTGAAAGAAAACCTTTCTTTAAAAACATTTTAGAAAATTGGTTTTGTTTAATATAATAACTGAAGAAAAAAATTTTGCTTACAAACGCACCAAATTCTTCTTTGTGAAACCTCAGTAATAAAAAGACATTGCTCTTGCACAAATGCCTTTTTTCTTACACATTTTAGGTAATCTTGTTATTTAATCTGATGAGTATTTAATTGTCCACGTTGCTTGACAGTTTAGGCTGAAATCCCACAACTTTGTCTTCAAGAGAAAATTTTTCTGCCAATGGTAATCCCCCTCTCCCCATGGGAACACAGGCTCTACATGAACCTAATTTTAGATATAGGGTTTCCTTGCTGCAGACACAGTTTCTGTTCCAGTGTCTCACATTTCATGAGAGTGGCAGAGATGAAAAAATAGCCACCTTCTATATCTAGTATGTGGTCTTCTCAATATTAAAAAGAAATAATGCTATGGGTTTGTAAGTACTCACATATTTGAGGGTAACTGCATCTGCAAATCGAACTGCCTGCTTTTATATGTACTGGAGACCACTATGACTGGTGTGCTATGAATAGTAAAGGAATGTGGAATGGAAAGTGCCAAGTTAAAAACAGATGCTTTATCACAGCCATCTGTTGTTTGGACAAATCAAAAACATATTCAAATGAAACTGAATACAAATACAATTTTAGGAACACAAGAAAACTATGATGAAGAAAACCTGGGCTCTCACCAGCTGAAGCTAGAGAGTTCCTTTCATTTCAAATTAAAATCCTAAGTTTGTATGTCTGCACATGTCCATTTATGAGAAAGATTTACATTTTTGTTGTTTAGACTTAAAGATATTTGAAGCAATTGGTTTTAGAAAAGTGGGTGGTACAATTCTTGTATTTTACCTATTAATTGTGCTAAGACCCAGAAGAAATTTGTACAAGGCAGAATAAAGTCTGAATTGTAAATTTCCATCACATGCAATTATATTTTTAATACAACAGAAGTCAAGAGTGTAATGTTTTCTCACAAACTAAACCAAATATAAAACATATGTCCCTGCATTTCTATTCAACCCCACACTTTTCCCTCATATTGCCTGTGTTCAATTTGCATATTGGTTTAAGATCAAACAGCAAATCAGATCTAGATTTCTATGTCTAGGAGCTTCACCAGACAGCAATCTGGTAGAAGATGTAAAATGGACTAAGAAACTGAATTCTAGATACAGGTCTAGTGTAGAATTTAAACTTTACAGGCCAAATTTATAAAAGCTGTAAAGCTTAAAGATTGTTAGCAATCTGTTTGGGTGATTTTTGTTTACAGAGTTTTGTAAACTTTATCACTTAAACTTACAAGTTATTATAAAAACTATTCTAGCTGTGATTGCAGTGATGATATTCATAGCCATATAGATGAGAAAGATGTTCTAAAAAAACAAAACTGATTTAATTATTTCAAATTAAATCATGGTTAAGCTACTGGAAACTTGGCAAGGAATTAGACCATACAGCCAAAATAATATCATCTGTTCTATATATGTTAATACCATGGTTACACACAGGCCTGCTTATGTACACAGGCCTGCCTCACAAAACTGGGTGGAGAATGTGATGCCTGATTGTTCTATATTGCAAGTCTCTCTGCATCACTTTGTGCCCAAGTCTGTACTTGCTCACAATGTCATCAGTCAGAAATCACTGGAACACCTTGACCCAGACATAGCACAGATTTATCCAGCCAAACTTTACCTTCTTTCATAGACAGATCTTTACAAAAGCCTATATCCATGCTCCTTGGTAAATGGGAACTTTCCCTGAGCTGGCACCTGAGCCTTCAAGTAACAGAGACCACAATGGAGTATGGACCTGCCACTGAATTCCTGCATTTTAGCATCAAGAGGAGAACAGGAAAACATCTCCCTCCTTTTTTTAAAGTGGTGATTTATCAAAAGATCTTGGATGGATGATTTTTATGTATTTACTAGAACAACCTCAAAGTACTTGGCAGACAGTTTCTGAATAATCTGGAAAGATCTGTTCTCACATATTTTATATGATATTTTACTTTTATAATCTGATTAGAACTGAATGTGAATGTCACATAGAAAGGTGCTAATATTGCTCATGAGCAGCAGACTGAGATATTAATCAACAGCAAAGGATTTCAGAACAGCTACAGCTTAAGACAGGTTTAAGACATGCTGATGTGGTTAAATTAGGAACTGTGAAATTGGCTGTCTATAAAATTTTGGCCCAGAATAAGCGATAAGCCTGTGCAAGTCTTGCAGACCAAGTGTTACCGAGGCTTCTCAGTTCCCAACAGTGAGGGATTACCTTTGTAATTGATCAAACTGCTCCTCCAAATGGATAAATATGATTTAATGAATGAATATAAGCACTGTGAAAAATGCCTTCATACAGAAGAAAATGTATCAATATGGCACTAGTCGCCAAAAAGAAAGTAAAAAAAATAAATTTTCATAAGATTCTTGTGGGGACAATGCCCAAAAATGCCTTTCCTTGCCTTGCTGCCTTTTCACAGTTCCTGCTGCACCCAGGGCATTTGAGTTCTCTCGACAGAGTCCAATAGTGGTAATACAGTGAACCAAGGCCGACGTGATACCCACCAGTCACTCAATAATGACTTAGCTGCAGCACTGGAAAAGAGAAAAGGAAATTTCTGGTGTATCATGGTGGCAACACTCCCGCTCAGAGGGGAAGGTCTCACATTCCTTACTTCATATCCAGGAATCAAAAAGTCCCTTTTTAATCTGAGTAACAGTACAAGACTGGTTTTTAAAGTGAGTAGAAGTATTTCTGAAAATATTAGGTACACCTTCTGTTGTTTGAAAGAGATGCAAACCTCTGTCTTGCCAACTACCAGAGACTGTGGCTGGCCCCTCTCACCCAGAGGACAGCAGCTCAATAGCCTTACACTGTGAACACAGAAGTTAAGTCTAAAGAGTTACACCTGTATACTACATTGGGGTAGTGAGCTGGCCCCACTTTTGCTAGCTCTGGAGCCAGAAGTACTGTCCCTGTGTGCCAGCTCAGGTCCAGAAAACTCAGACTCTCTGCTGCTGAGCTCAGGCTGAAAAGTAATCCCTTATTAAAAAAAAAACACTTGGACATTAAGAGAGACATGAGAAACATGGCATTCCAGCTCAGGACTTCCCATTCAGGTTAGTGCTAGAGTGGAGATTTCTGCTGATTTCTGCTGTCTGTGCCATGGTGGGCTGCACTTTCACCACAAATCCCATCAATCTACTTTAAAAGTAACCCTCTTTAGCCACATGGTAATACTGCTGATGCCAGCCTTTTCAAGGGGAAGTATGTCTAGCAGCAGCTTGCACAAATGGAACTGGTGCAAATAGAGAATTTACAGTTCCTCCCATGCTCCTTGGTGTGTTTACTGTGCTTTGGGCTGCCCCTGACCCCAGTGAGCACTGGTGATGAAGTATGAGACTGCTGAGCTCTGCTACATGGCACAGAAGCTGCAGCAGGCAGGTCTGTGCACGAAGAGGAGACAGAAAACTGTAAAACCAGGGTAGGTAGGCCTTGGCACACAGCTCTCTCAAGGAGAGCAAAAAAATCCTTGTGTTACCAACACTGTTTCCAGCAAATCCACACCACAGCCCTACAGTAGCTACTGTCAAGAAAATACACTCAATTCCAAGTCAAAACCAGAAGATATAAAAAAAAAGATTTGAAGACATAATATTTAAACCTTCTGCAAGAAATAATTGACTTTTTTGTAGAATAAGCATTTTTAGGGGCTGAGAAATACATTTCAAAATTACATTTCAAAAATTTTGATTGTTAATACAAAAGGAACACGTACATGGACTAAACCCTTGGTATCCTAGGCTGAAAGAGATGAAGCTACTTCAGCTACTATTTTCAGCTATGTTTCTTTCCAATTGCATATCTCTTCAATTATCTTATCTATTAATTGTACATTTCATCATGTAAGCAGATATATCTCATGTCAGCATCTCTAAAACTTTCATTTGTTCTTAGCAGAGTTGGATGACATTGGGATAAAAGTGGAAAAGCCCTACCTGAACTAGCCACCCCAAGATTCCTAGTCAAGGCTTCATCAGCTCAAATTAGTTTACTCAATAAGTATAAAGTAGTTAACTTGTGCAGTTGCCCCTCTCACTGGTTCTGCATGGAGTTGGTTTGATCCAGCAAGACTTCCTCACTCAGGGGCCAATGTACAGCCTCCAGGGCTGGCTGGAACATTTCTCTCTACCACCACAGTACCAGGAGTAGAAGCTGGCTGCTCCTACAGCTGATTCAGACACCCAGAGGGACCACGTGAGTATTTCTCTGTATGTGTCTGACTTCCCACAAGAGGCAAGATGGGATCTGAGAATGTTTTGAGTTCCAGTGGCACTAACTCCTTTATTTTTAGTTCCACTCCTCTTTTTCCAGGATATACCATTCCCCTCTCAGCCTGGGCACAGGAGTCATCTGTTCCACAGACATCACAGTAGCACACTGGAGTAAGACAAAGAGCAGGCATGGGTTTTGTCTGTGAATAAGCTAATTTGGAATTTGGATGTTGGGTTAAATAAGTCCAACTCTTAACTAAAAATGATTCCACTGATCATAACTACAATGAAAAATTAATGAAGGGGAATGATTTTCAGAGCAGAGTGTGACTAATAAAAACATAATTCTTGTACTCTGTCTTACAAGGCAGACAGAAGCTCATAAGCTACCTGCTCTGGTGACAGCTGTATGCATTTTAATAGCTGTTCAATTATATTTTGCAACTTTACCACAATTACCCAAGAACTGGTGGCATGACTAGTATGTACCGTACAAGACACTCCATAAATACAGCCTCTGCCTTAATGTATACATGGAGCCTCAGGACTTGATCCTGGAATGAAACTGGGAGACTCAATACAGATTAGGAGACTATGAGACAACTAAGTGAAGAAATATGAACTCTAGACCCTATCATAATAACCATAGCAATATTTAACTTAAACCTGCTAGAAACCTCAGTCTGAAATGACTACAGTGTCGAGACAGATAGGGTTTCCTTATTTATTTTATTCCAGATTTAAATGTCAGAAGGATCAGTGATGATCCCTAGAGTGACACCCTTAACAAAATGCACCTTATTAAAATCACATTTAATAATTTCCTCATGAAGCCAGCCCATAATATGTTTGAAAAAGAACACATATTCAAGAAAGATATCAAATGTTTATTTCAACACTTCTGTTGATGGAAAACTCATCACACCTCTCCTTCAGTTATTCAAGTGTTAATAATCATCATGGCCTACAAAGAGCAGGTTTTCCCTAGTCCCCTGAGATTTGTTCACTGATAATTTTATGCTAAAACTAAAAGTAATACTCTGGACAGCTCTTGGGACAGCTCTTTCTATTACCCTGTTTTTAGGAGTTACAAAGATATAAAAGCATAGTGCTTTCTACTAAATAGTCTTATTAGCTACTAATAGAACACTAATGAATTTATCAGCATGAAAAACTGTAAGCATAATCTTTCCACATAGAGCAGAAATACATATTGAATAATTTTGCATATATTTAATACCTTTGTACCTGATGGATACCTGTATTATCATTGGTAATTTCGCCATCTTCATGTCCTACTCATTAAACTATTGCTAGGATTCTGTTGCTTGTCAAATAAGTCCTGACCTCCCACTGACCATATAATTTTTAATATACTTTGAGCTTTCTCTTTTATCAATTGATATTGCTTGCTACCAACTGCTTATTTTTTCCATTTCTGCTTTCACTTGCCCTCTTATAACAATGTATTCTAGATTTGGATACATCTGCTTATTTGAGCACAGTTTGTATTTATGGGTAGCAATAAACACACTAAATGCATACAGAACAACCAGAGCCAGGTTCTGACACTGTTTCTCTTAGGAAATTATAGTCTCTGAGGATTTTACCAATGGTATGGGATGCCCAGTAAGTCTCTGCATTGGACTCCATCCTAAAACAAATGTTTAAAACAAGGAGGCACCACGCTACACCATCTGTGATAGAGAATTAATGTCATTCACTTTCTCACAAATACATGGCTCTAAGCAAGCACAGCAAGAACCTTTTTCACCACCTCAATATTTACAGGTCTCTATGTTCTCCAAAAGACCAGCAAAACATGGAAGGTAAAACTGAGTAATATAGTGCCATTTTGAGTCACTCAGCTTCTCAGAACTCTCCATGTGTTGAGCTGATACAGACAAATGAGTAACTCCTTGGCCATCCTTCAAGCAGCCCATGCCCTCAAGCAACAACATGAACAAAATTTTTCTCCTTTAAGATAAAAAATATCCCATAAATACCCAAATATTAATTAACCTTAATGTACATGCCACTGTCTCCTGATACAGAATGCACTGCATCAACTTAAACACAAGCTCTGAGAAAATAAAAGATACTTTGATGGTCAAAATGACACCCAAACTGGTCTGTTCCCTAAGTTAGTGAGCATTTGTCCTGGTTTCCAGGCTGAATAGAGACCAAGAAGCCACTCATAAAATTCAATGATGGACAGTAAAAACTCATAAAGTAGTGTCAAGCCTCATCCATCCTGATCCACTGACATGTATAACTGAGGAGCTGCCAGTGACTAGTCCTTCAGTGGGCAACCAGCCTCCACCAGGCACCTTTCTGCACTGACCAGAGCAACTGCAGCCCAAGTCTTGTGGATTTTTAGAACCCATCAGTATTTATTTTCCCAAGGTAAACCTCAGCATTAACACAAGCAGAGACCCTGCTAAGAAGTTCTTCTCTGCAATTTCTCTGTCCTGGGTGAAGACAGGGAAATATGCATGCAGGAAATTAATGAATGCTCAGTTCTTTATTCTCACTATACTATGACTTCTTCATCCTATACAATGGGTTTGTTGCTGGGATAACTTTACTTTCACGCCACATTTATATGGTACATGGATATAATGCTGGCCTCAACATCAGCTACCCACTTAGCTCTCAATTTTGCTTTTTATCAAGTATTTGTTATTACTAAAGGTATTGAACTGATAAACATAAGATTGAGATTATCCCTCAAGGACTTAGGTAGCTCAGGACAAAGTTCAGCAGGCTCATTCATCCTCTTTTTCTGTCTCAGTCTTTATTCAGCAGGTAAGTTCTGCCTGTGTGCATGCCCAGGGACTGGCAGTTGGCATGGGCCCATTTGTCCATAACCATGAGAGACTCAGCACGGTCAGAATGTCAGCCTAGCACATATCACCCCTGCCACAGCATGGAAGAACTGCAGACGTAAAGGATTTATCCTGACAGCATCCCTACATGGTTTGCAGCATTATCCCTTCAGACAGGAAATGGAGACAGATGCACAATCCAAGTAATATTAAATGGAGAGTGCAGAAAACTGAGTAACAGCCACCTATTACACAGACTGGGGCTGAGGTAGCTAATATATATTGCAAATGCCAAGCAAAACCCTCAGTGTTTCTGATCAATTATCTCTAACTTTACACAATCTAGTTTGAAAAAAGCAATGCAATTTTTGTTAAATTCATGCTTGTAATTGAAAAATATTTTGTTTTCTTCTATAATTCACTGAATCTTTTTCTAAATTTCAGTTTATAGAACACTATAAGTGTCTTCATTTCTCTCCATTTTGTTTTCAAGCAAGATTTTATGAAACATTTCAAATAAAATCATATTCCATCTTTCAGAAACTGAAAAAAATACCACTAGAATAACATGTTTGTCAAATTTATTGCATTTTCTTTACTGATTTGATAGTTCACAGTCTTTCCTTGCCTTTAGCTTTTTACTTTCAGCAAGTGAAATGTTTAAATAATTTTGTGTTTAAAATCATTTTGTGCCCTCTAGTGGCAGCCCTGCCAGGTACCCAAACTGTGACTTTCCTGTCAGAGTTTACATAAAAATGGAAGCAAAACTGTTTATTCCCCTACTAAGTGAAATTCATTATCAATCTGTATGGTTTCCAAAAATTACACTCATCTCTAGTCATGATGAGGTAGTAACACCAGCTACATATTTACCAAAAGTAACAAAACTCCCCAAAAAATCACATATACTGTGTAAGCATTTCATCAAATTTGCTCTTAGAAATTATATTGATGAAAACCAACCTATTTGTAGCCATTTCCTTGCACAAAGCATTATTCAGTGTATTTCCTATTAGAGCACTGTTCAACATCCAGACACATGTTTTTTCCAGGGTCCACAGAGGAGTATCATCATAAAGAAAAGGTTTAGTGCCACCAAAGTTTCATCTTCTCTCATGGAAATTCATTTTGCTTTTCTTTCTAAAACAGCAAAGTAATAGCATAGAGAAACAGTAACAAAATAAAGATGGAAAAATTTGACGCTTTCAATGAAAAGTTTCACAGGGCAATATAAGCTTCCATTACATTTGAGTTCAGAGCCTCTCTTCTTTCACTTCTTCTTAATTCAAGATAGATTAAAACCATACATTTTTTGCAAAAATGTTTAAATGTTTCCAAATTTTTTTTCCTAATTTTCTGCACCTGATCAGCAAAAAATCATGCTGCTTTCAAACATCTCTTTAGCACTTATTAATGGTATCTTGAAACAACAAGCTCACATACAAGGAGTCTTTGGTGGCCATTTGGTTTTAGTCTGGCTTTCAGCTTTACTCCCTCAAATTACAGGTCCCTAGGAACACGGTAAATAATAGACATTTTGACTGAATTACAGGTTATTAGTCTTCATAATAACATTCACTTTGCCTCTGAAAATTCAATTCCCAATAAAGATGGCAGAAATTTCTGACCAAGAAAAGCATTTAAATACATGCTTTGTGCAGCTAAAATGCTCTAAGTTACTATATGCCATTCTTACTTTGAAACCATTGTCTCTCCTAGCCCAAACAGCAAGAAAAAAAGGTCAGTGAATCCAGCTCTTCTGCTTGGCACTGCAGATGGTTATTGAGAACTTTGGAAGCCGTTTTTTTTCAAACATTTTAAAAATGTTTGTTAGAATGGCTTCTAGTTTTGCAGGTTAGTTTTCTTGAAAATAATAATTGATGGTTTTAAGATGTTATTTATAATATCCACAACAGAGTGCCTCAGCACTGTGGTAATCAGAGTTGGCTCACGGGTGGGAAAGGATGGAAAACGTCATTTGCAACCTTTTTATTGTTCCAAATTCTTTTTGCAGTTTTGATCACTAGGAAAACAACATAGCACACATTTTCCTTGCATATTCTTGCCTTATTGAAAGCATTAGTGCTGGAAAAACCATGGCTCAATGTCACATACCTTAATTTTTTGTTAAAGTCTTCAGATAAAACTGAAAGATCTTAGAGAATAACTACTTTAAAAATTACCTATATAATTAAGAAATGCTATTTTCATTAGCTTTATAGATCTTACACCGTCAAATTCTTCTGGTAGCAGTTTTTGTCCCTGTTGGACTTGACATATTTGCTTCTGCTCATCTGAGATGCAAACATCAAGCCAATACTTACTAGAGAAAAATCAGGCCAAATGCACTGAGGGGAGCAGGAGGAAGTAGGACAGCTGCCACCTACACCAGACCTAAGGAATTAAGAGAGTTGCCCAGCTCGAAGTTGTCCCTTTGTCCTGCCCTGGCTGTGACAGCCACAGCCTGACAGGCACTGTCAGCATGACCACTTGGAGCAGGAAAATCCCATTCCTGAACCAGCTCTGCACTTGTGCAAGGCATCTGTTTGCCACTCCAGGTTGTCCAAGGAGAGCAAATCTTAAACATCTGTTTAAAACAAATCAAGTTGGTCAGCATCATGTCTAGTACTGTTCACTTCATGTAACAAAGATGAATTTTGCCTATTCAGAGAAAACAACATTAATCATTAAGAACATTGAAATTTAGATGAATACAAGTGAAAAGTTTAGGAAAGGAGTTGGATCAGTGCAGTCAAATATATAAAATGCAGTAAGTAGTATAAAGAAGGCAGATCAAGGACTATTCTTCTGTAGTTTCACCTGTAAGGATTCACATGAATGCATAAGATTTCCCAGATGACAGTTAACAGTAACTTTGGAAGGAATACAAAATCCCAATCACTTATCTTTATCTGCAGCAGTCAGAATTTGGGATGAAATCTAAAACCAAGGTCAAACTGATCCACATCTACCTCCTGTTGGGGTTTTAGTCCTTACTGTAAGTTGGCCAGTGGGTGGACAGCAGCATGGTGGGCTGTGGGCCAGCTGCCATGGCTATCTCTGTGTTTAGCAGAAGAGAACCAGACCTGTGTGAAAGGCAGACACTGACGGTGCATCATCTGCAGGGCAGAACGCTGACTGATGCAGAGAGCCGTGGTGGTTCTAAGAGCACTAACAGGTGCTGATCCAGGGTTTGGGGATCTCCTCAGGGCCTGCTGGTCAGCGGTGAGTGATGATGACCAGGCCAGGTCAGGGTGTTTCTACCAGCTGCTCTCTCTCAGGAGACAGCTGATGCTTCTCACCTTAGTACTGCTGTATATACTCAGAATTGCTCTCTGTAAACTTGCTGCAACACAAATGTGTTCCACAGGGCTGGCCACTGAGGAGCTGGTTGTGTGGTGAATTACGCGCTTCTTTGGTGACTGTACTCACTAATTAAAACAGACTTCCAGATTTAAGCATTAAAGGAGTTTGAGGCTAACATGCTGGACTGGGGTGAGCTGACATATCAAAAAAAAAAAAAAAAATTGAGTAGACAAACTCAGAAACAGTAACAGGAAATTACTGTGATAATCCATGGAGAAAATGAAGGTCCGAAGAAGTGTAAAAAGTAAACCCTAGGTATCAAACACTAAAACAAGCAACGAAAGGAAACAGTGGGTCTTGTAGCATTCCAGTGAATTGCTTCCAGATGAAGACAAATTATTTGACACAAATCTATGAAGTAACATACTCCCTAAACTACGGCAGAGAAACAGAGAAATAAGCAAGATATCCAGATGCTAATGAGAAAACATGAAGAACCGGGGACTAGAAACTTGGAACATCTCCTCTAGAAACACTTCCTTCTAATTGCTCATGAACAGGTAGAAATTTTGAGAAAAGTTTGTACCTAGGGAGCCAAAGAGAGGTAAAAGATGATTGAGGGGACAGGATCCATACGACTAGACAACACAGGACCAGGAGCAAAGTGGGGGAAATAACCACGCAGGGGAAAAAAGCACCTCGGACGGACTGAGGCTGTTCCACAGAACACCAACATCAGTGGCATGACTACATTTTTAGGTCTGTTAAATGGCTATTAGGCTAAAATACGCGTTATCCACGAGCAAAAGGCACCCTGACATTCTTTTTCTGTGGGGGCAGCAGGCAGCCGGAGGAGCCCCGGCAGCACCAGCACCCGCCTGGCGCGGCTCCCGCGGCGGCGGCGGCACCGGAGCGCGGGGAGAAGACCCGAGGGCTCGGGAAGCTTCCCGGCCGGACGCGGGGAAGCGCTGACGCGCCCTCGAGCGATCGGGAGGCGCTGGCGGCGATCGAGCGGCGGAGGCTGGCGTACAGACCAAATTCAAGGGCATGAAGAGTTACATCGCCTACAAGCTGGTGCCCAGCCACACGGGGCAGCAGGTGCACCGCCGCTACAAGCACTTTGACTGGCTCTATGGGCGCCTGGCTGAGAAGTTCCCTGTCATCTCTGTGCCCCACTTGCCAGAGAAGCAGGCCACTGGCCGTTTTGAGGAGGACTTCATCTCCAAACGTCGCAAAGGCCTGGCCTGGTGGATGGACCACATGTGCAGCCACCCTGTGCTGGCTCAATGCGATGCCTTCCAGCACTTCCTCACCTGTCCCAGCACGGATGAGAAGGCCTGGAAACAGGGCAAGCGCAAGGCTGAAAAGGATGAGATGGTGGGTGCCAATTTTTTTCTGACCATCAGTGTCCCCACAGGCCCTGGGGCCAGCCTAGACTTGCAGGAGGTGGAAAGCCAGGTGGATGGCTTCAAAGCCTTCACCAAGAAGATGGATGAGAGTGCCCTGCAACTTAATCACACGGCCAACGAGTTTGCCCGCAAACAAGTCACTGGTTTCAAGAAGGAATACCAGAAGGTGGGGCACTCCTTCAAGTGCCTCAGTCAGGCATTTGAGCTGGACCAGCAGGCCTTTTCGGCTGGCCTCAACCAAGCCATAGCCTTCACTGCAGAAGCCTATGATGCCATCGGGGACCTCTTTGCAGATCAGCCCCGGCAGGACCTAGATCCTGTGATGGATTTGTTAGCATTGTATCAGGGGCATTTGGCCAACTTTCCAGACATTATCCATGTGCAGAAAGGTAAGACACTTTTGTGTTTTCTGAAACAATTTAACTTTTATATATCAGTGGTATGCAACACATATGCACAACACATATGCACAACACAACACAACCTCTGCCTAAATTTGCCCTGTGTCTGGCTTGCTGGCTTTGTGTGCAATCTTCCTTCCTGTGTTTACTCAGGTAAGCTCTCACTAGAAATACAAAGAAGACATCAGTGACAATTTTTATTTTGTGCCAAAGGCCTAAACATAATTGGGAGTCTTGCTGATCAGAGGTTGCTGTGTTTGGCTGCATATCTCTGAAAGCAACCACGACAAACCAAACTGTCTATATATTAAAGATTATTGGGCTTGTTTACAAACCCTTTAAATCAAGTGATATGCAAACATCTATTACTCTGAGGTATGTGAGGTATCTTAAATCTTTTGTCTATTAGGTAATGAATATGAAGTAATATGATGATGCAGGTACTCCTCTGATTGACCACTCTGTTCAAGATGCACGTGTGTGTGTGTTTTGCAGCATCAGTCTGATGAGATGTTTAAGGCTGCTGGGGTATATTTGTTCAGCCAAGTGTCCTGTGGTGTTTGTGAAAGAGTAATGGTCAGCTACAGTGATCTTAGTTGTTCAGCCTTTGCCCTTATTGTTATGAGAAGATGCTGGTCACCTGTTGTCCTTTCAGCATCTTTCTAGCTGAAACACGCTGTCCAGGTTCAGATTGCTAGTTGTAAGGTACTTTGTGACCTGTCAGAAAGAAACTGAAAAATGAAAAAATATCTGCTATATAACTGTGACACTTGTTCAGATAAACAGAGGTTTGTAGTACTGTATATGAGGAGAGGTTTTGATAACAGCTTTCAAATATTTTAGATTTAGAGAGATGAGTGGCCTTGGCCATGCCTCATGTTTGGGAGCAGAGGATGTTAAAGTGAGTTGTCATCTAATCTGATTATCTGTAAGCTTCTGGAAAAAATAAAGGGATAGATACTTGTATTAGATGGAAAAATCCAGCAGACTATATATACTATTTAAATAATACATCCTCAGGCTTTAAGGTTATATGCAGGTCTTCACTGAAGTATTTTTGGAAACAAGCCTTTGAAGAGAGGATTGGGAATAGTAAGATACATGCTGAAACCGTCCTTATTTCTTTTGTAGTTCTATTTGAATTTACACTTACTGGTAAAGTGTACCTTGCTGAACTGCTGAAGGTTCATGTAAATAACTGGAGCAGTGCATGGGCATGAAGTATGTAGAGTTGATTTTGAGCTAGAGCACTGTCCTGGAGCAGACTGGAGAAATATCATGCAGCTATTAGTGCTCCAGCACCTCTGAGCTAGCACTGTGTTCACAGTATCATCCATGGTACATGCTAGTCATAGGAATATGGCAGGGGCTTGAGAGGGTGGTCTCTTGAGTGTACATGGCCATGACAGGAACTGAGTTGTGTGGGTTGTTTATTTGTTGTTGTTTCTGTTGCAAGACAGCAAACTAGACAAAAACTGAGAGACATGTTTTGTACTCCATATTACTAATTTATTAGTCTTAAGGGGTACTTTTAAGAAAGTACAGCTTTTCAGTGCCAATCTGTAAACTTCAGATGAAAATATGAGCTGTTTGGTGTTCTTGCAACATAAAAGCTTTGTTTTAAATTTACTGTCTGGGATAGTTGCCAGTTTTGAGAAAAAATATTGTTCCTATAGACTACACAAATATCTGTGTAGTCAACATCTATGAAAGTGTGTTTGTGATAAGAAATTATCTGAAAAAATAGAGTTGATATGTCTTTCTTCAAGGGTTTTATTTTCTAGTGTACAAGCTCATTAAGCAGTAAAATTACACCAAAGTGCCCTTATAAGTGGCAGAAGCAGCAGCCTGACTGATACATTTTTTAAATGGCCATGTCTTTAAAATTGTGAACCCTGAAATTAGAAGTAGTCTCTTTTTCTGCTACATGATGCAAATATATTGCTTACTTCTGATAAAACCCAAGGTCATATTCCCGTGGACCTAAGAAGGATGGAAGAACAAAGGCAGCTGTACCAAAACATGCCTATGTCTGTGCATAGAGCTAGAGGACCATGAGTGAGAATGATCAACTCCCAACCCTCCCAGTTCTAGCTGGATCTCTGCAAATCTATGGGACCTGATAGGATTCATCCAAGAATCCTCAAAGAGCGGGGTGATGTGATTACAAACCTCCTGTCATGGATTTTTGAGCAGTCTTGGAAATCCTAAGAGGTCCCAGCTGACTGGAAGTTGGCAAACATTGTCCCAGTTCTCAAGAAGGGCAAGGAGGAGGACCCTTTCCACAGGCCTGTCAGTCTCATGTCAGTGCCTGGTGAAGTTATGAAGAAACTTATCCTGAGAGGTGTTGAAAAACACCTGAAAGACAATGCAGTCCTTGGTCACATCCAGCACAGCTTCATTAAAAGAAAGTCCTGCTTATTGAGTCTTCCTTTTATGACAAGGTAATCCACAGTTGATCAAGGGAAAGCAATTGGTGTGATCTTTTTGGATTTCAGTAAAGCTTCCATTACTCACTCTCACTGTATTCTTTTGGACAAAATGTCCAGCTCACAGCTGGACAAACACACCATGGGATGGGTGAGAACTGGCTGGACTCAAAGGGTTACAGTGAATGGGGTGGCATCAGACTGGGGACCTGTCACTAGGGGGTTCCACGGGGCTTCATCATCAGGCCTGTGCTCTTTGAAATCTTCATACATGACTTGGACTCAGGACTGGAAGGGACACTAAGCATATTCCCAGGTCATACAAATCTGGGAGGAGCTGTTGACTCCCTCAGAGGGAGGCTCTGCAGAGAGACCCTGGTTAGAAAGATGGGCAATCACCAACTGCATGAAGTTCAACAAGAACTGGTGCCAGATTCTGCAGCTGGGATGGGGCAGCCCTGGATGTACAGACAGACTGGGGAATGAGAGGCTGGACAGCAGTGCCATGGAAAGGGCCCTGGGCTTCTGGTCCATGGCAAGCTGAACATGAGCCAGCAGTGCCCTGGCAGCCAGGAGGGCCAAGCGTGTCCTGGGGGCATCAGGGACAGCATGGCCAG
Source organism: Pyrgilauda ruficollis (assembly GCF_017590135.1). NCBI lineage: Eukaryota > Metazoa > Chordata > Aves > Passeriformes > Passeridae > Pyrgilauda > Pyrgilauda ruficollis. The sequence continues at coordinate 6,098,992 of NW_024523822.1, read as the reverse complement.
CCGGGCAAGGGAGGGGATTGTCCTGCTCTGCTCTGAGCTGGGGCGGCCTCGCCTCGAGTTCTGGGGGCACTTCTGGGTGCCACAGTATCAGACATTAAACTACTGGAGAACATCCAGAGGAGGGCCATGAGGATGTTGAGGGTTCTGGAGGGGAAGCCTGATGAGGAACAGCTGAGGTCACTTGGTCTGTGCTGCCTGGAGAAGAGGAGACTGAGGGGAGACCTCATTGCAGCTTGCAACTTCCTTGTGAGAGGAAGAGAAGGGGCAGGCACTGATCTCTGTGTGACTGATGACATGACCCAAGGGAATGGCCTGAAGTTGTGTCAGGTGAAGTTGAGGCTGGATATTAGGAAAACCTTCACCCAGATGGTGTTTGGGCTCTAGAACAGGCTCCTGAGGGAAGTGGTCCAAGCACCAAGCCAGATAGATTTCAAGAAGCGTTTGGACAATACCCTCAGGCACCTGCTGTGACTCTTGGCATGTCCCTTGTAGAACTGAGTTGAACTCAGTGATACCTATAGGTTTCTTCCTACTCAGCATATTCTGTGATTCTGTAATTTTAACTGTCTTGTCCTTTTATGCTTGTGCTGTATGTAGTTAGCTGAAGAGCTGCTAAAAGTGATTTCTAAGTGTGATTTGTGTTATGGACTGAGAACTCTGCATGTCTGAGGTTTTGTTTAAAAACTTTCTGCAACTTATGCAGAAAGAGCCATAGAGATAAAAGTTCCCCTCTGTGTGGGTTTTTCTTTTTCTCTAGAATTATGAACCAAAGCCATGTAAGCCTTGCTGTTGCTTTGTCTGCATCTTGCCGGGAAAATGTGTTAACTGTTGTGCTTTTAATTGTTTTGGGATTCAGGTCTTTCTGCCTTCTATGCTGAGGACATCATATGTGATCTGATTTGTGTAACTTGTGTAAAACGTGTACCAATGGACTGTGGAAATATTTTCAAACTGTTCATTATCTTATTAATATTGTTAATTGATATTTTATGAAATGGCAATAGCTTTAATAGGAGATTTTACAAGATGCCTTTTCTTTCATCTTGAGTTCCTAGTGTTTAAGGAATTTTCTGCAGGAAGAGTTAATGTACCTGCTACAGAAGAGACAGACAAAGTATTTGAACATTTCTATACTACATGCCAGTTGAGGATCAACAGGTCAATGCTTTGAGACCTTTCTTGGTTTCATATACACCCTTGTCTGGGTCTGGTGATTCATTTTATTGAGCCCTACAGCAAAGAATGTGCCCAGTTGGAAACCCCACATTTCCATCTGGAAATACTTGTTTTGAGAGTCCCACTGAGGCTGGTATAGAACATATCAGTATGAAGGCGTATGTCCCTTACAATGACTTGTTGTTCTGTAGGTCTTGTTTGGAAAATTAAGTGATTAGGGAGAACCAGTGCCTGGATAGTGTAGACAATGGCAGAGTGGTGTCTCAAGCTTCTAAACATCCCAATACTTTCATGCATCTAGCCCTCAGTTCCATGTAGATAAATGCTTCTGATGCTCATGCATGAAAATACTCTAGGGCATATATGTCGGTTTTTTGAATGGAAGGTGCATATTAGACAGATACACTTGTACACAGTTTTCTTTAGCCTCTGGCAAAACATTTGCAGAAGAGGGATATTAAGTTCCAGAGGCTCAAAATGCTAATCTGCATTTTACCATTTTCTATTGCAGAACTGGTGTATCGTTCAAGAAATACTGGTTCAGTTTTTTTAATTTTGAGAAGTAAAGCAGCTTCCCATTTGTAATGGGTAATATCTTCTCTTGTATGCATTTAAGATCTGCTTGGGGAAATTCCCTAGGCATTCTTGGTGAAGTAATTTTTATATATTAATTCCTAAAGCTTTGCTCAGCTTGATGCAGTCTTCCTACTTCTGTAATCCTCAACACCAATGCTCACTGCAGGCCCATGCAAGTTCAGAAAATTCATGCACTTGTGGGAATTGGAGATAGTATATGCTAGTATCCTAGCTCGTTCTTGTCTGGCTCTCGTCTTCATATTTGTTTGGTGAGAGTAGAGAAGTTGGAGGAATTTTGGATATCTCTCTTTCAAGTTTTCTTTTAGGAATTACTATAATTGGCTTCTTGCGATTCATGAAAGTGGAGGAAGTACTTACTAACATGCTGTTTCATCTCTGCTTTCCAGATTTCTTCTCCCTTAACATTATGATGTTAATGTTTGAGAAACTTCTGCTTATGGTTTTTACAAAAGAGACCTGAAAAAGTGGTCTAAATTCCTAAACACAATTCCATTTCCTTTGCGTGCCAGGATTTAAGAGAATTATTTTTAAAAATACCTGAATGACTTACTGTTTTTTGGTCACTGTTTGTGAAAAGTAAAATAAAGCAAATAGTCTTATTTACCTGAAGCAAACTTAATTCTAGACATAGGCTTTAAAGAATGCACTTGCTGTGTTTTTAGAATATTTACAAACATTACAAATATATTTTTATATTATTTACGAAACTGTAGGTAAAAAAATCTATCCAGATGGAAATGCATCAAAACTTAAAGCACCAGAAAACCCAAACAGCACTGAAACCTGGAACTCTCTAACATTTTCAGCTTCCTTCTCCCTCCTGCCCCCATGGAGAAGTGGTGTTTGAATTAATGAATAAATCAGACTGGTTAATATTGACACCTAAAACTTTATATCACAGTATAAAAGCAGTGCTTTTCTCCCATGCTTACTTGCTAAGCTCTTAGATTTGTTGTGCAGACAGGGTTTTTCTCATTGCTGCTTTTCCTATAACCCACCTTGTAGGGTTTTTTCCTCCTCTGTCCCTCAGATGCATACACTTTGCATGGGCTTCAACTCAGGTAGCTGCTGGGTAAGAGCTAGGCATGCAATCCTAGCCAGGTGACCCTTGCAGCAGTAAAAGGAGATGGGCACTTTATCTGTGTAAGAGCTTTGGTGAGAAAGGATGTACTGCTCCAGGATAACTTCTATTTTTTGCCATGTCAACCTCCCCATAGCTATCACAGAGATGATGTAACACTGCCTGCTAGCTGCCCCATTACCTAATATTGTCTCACAATATTTGCAGGTAACCTTAAGGAAATGGAGCTAAAATGTGAAAGAATCTTCACATGTAGAAGCCGTATAAAATTACAGCTGCCTTAGTTTGTGTGAAGTCAGAGGACAGGAGTAAATGACTTAAAACTGAGAAATGGCTTTACTTGAAGAAAATTAAACAGAGAAAAAAAAAGGACTTCTATGCCCCTGTTTATATGAAAGATACATGGGTCTTCTTAGTGTATGATTATTTTTCCTTTTCCACTCCCTCGCAATCTCTGTGGCTTTTTAAGGGAGCAAGATTCATGCTGTTGTGATGGGTCTTTTTCCTATTACCTTTTGAAACTAGTCTGGTATCATACACCTTCAGTAACAGAGATATTTCATGGCTAATAACACACAAGTGGGTTGTTTTTTTCCAAAACCTGCTGGTATCAGAGGAAGACTATAGCTGTTCCTTCTGTGGGAGAGACTACATGCATTACTGCACACCAGAAAGCCTGTCCAGTCTACCCTGCTGGTCCTAACAGGAGAAGTTTTGATTGGAGCTCACACTTCTAGCTTTGACTACAGGCAGTGCATACTTAAATAAATACAAGTCTTCATCAGATTTGTAGTCAGATCATAGAAAATACCCCAATACTATGTGCTCAGCACAAGCAGTAAGGCTTTATCTACTGGGAAGGCTCTGTGAGCAAATAGGGAATAGTAGAACAGTGTAGACATTGAAGAATTAAAAATTATACTGTAAAAAGAGGAAGTAATCCTACTTCATAAACAAAGTACTGCCTTTTGAGAGACATACGGAGAATCTATAGCGGGGAATGGTTCTTCTGAAGCCCTGGGTGCTCCTAGTCTGGCTGATAGGTCTTCTATTCAAACATGGAAGGCAAGAATTGGTAGACTGAAAATTGAAAGGAGCTCCCAGAGCTCTTCCATTTCTTTGTTAGCACATTATCAAAAACAAACAAGGTGACTAACTTTTTTAGTTTATAAGTCACCTTTAGAACAAGGACATGTTTCAGCCTTTCCAGCATCTTTCCATGACTTCATTGTTAGACTTTGTTTGAGCAGTTAAAATGCCAAGTCAGTAAGGGCAGACTGTGTAAACTTATCCAGTTGGCATCTTATGTATTTTAAATTTCCTGGTTCAAATAACATAGAATTTGAAAATTTTAATTGAAAAAATAGGAAGTTAGATCTGGCTGAGTCCCCAAACGTGAGCCTTATCAGCAGACTAGACAAACAAATGGCACATGCTTTCTTATGCAGTGTGTTTGTATCTTTCATAAAAGCCATGAAGACTTAAATAAAATGGAAAAAAAAACCCAAACAACCCACCAACATTTAAACAATCTGTTCAGTTCTTTGCCAGTGGCTTTGGGTTGTTTTTGTAGCAGAACAGGAAGAAGTGTGATGTTTGCAGCCTTTGTTTTAAGTAGGTACACATTATGGGTGGACAACTTCTGTAATCATAATGAACTGAGCTATGCTTTTTATACCTACATGCAGTTCATTCATTAACAATGTGAAAAGCAGGTCCATCCTGTGATTCAGAGTTTACAGTGCTTTGTTGTCCCATGGTAAGAGCAACTTACTATTCTGATTTACATTTTTTAAGAATGTTTGTGATTTTGAATCGTTATATGCATGAATAGCTATGCTGCCTAGCTAGCAATATACTAAATAAGCTTTTCTTTTAAATAATCTGAGTATAGCATTATAATTTTCACATGTTCTGCTTTTGTATTATATGTATATGTATATATGTAATACATATATATATAACATATCTGCATTTCATCTGAATCTTGACTCTTTTATATGAATTTATGTTAAACTGCCTATACATGTTTTGTTTGCTCATCTTAGGACAGTAGTGGAGCTAAACAGATGATAATGGACAAGCAGACACTGTAAGTTGTATTTGTTCTTTTAGCCTTAACAGAAAACAACATCCAAAAGCAGTTGTTTCATTGTGCCCCAATAAAGCAATGATGTAAGAGTCAGTGGAACTTGCACTTATACTTACTTCTCTCAGTAATAGTTGGATGTTGATACACAGTGTTACATGTGTTCCTCTGTCCATCCACATCCCATGAATCTTAAAAAAAATTTGAAAGAAGTCAGCATTTGATGTAATAGTGCTTACATCCATTTTGGAAAAGAGGAGAAGGAGGAGACATTTCTGCTCATTTGTTGTTTACCATTTCTACTGAAAATTAGTTTATTTTATCCATAGACAGCGTAATTTCTGATGGCTGTTTTCTTGAAGTCAGCATTATGAACAGTGTGTTTACAGAAGCTGTTAAAAGTCTGGAACATCTTCCTAACATAAAGTGCTTGTTCCTAGCATCCTAATTAGGAAAAAATAGTGTTCAAAACCTGTGACTACTGAACTGTAATAGACCAATTCTGGAAAAGCAGAGCTCTGTATTAGAAAGCTTGTTTGATGCCCTAGTTAGATGTGGACTAATGAGAAGTACTAAAAATGGCTGAAAGGTTTCATCTTGGTACTTACTGCAAATTCCAATAGCCTAAATTTTCAAGTGTGGTCCTAAAAAATATGACTGCCTTTCTAATGGGCAAATGTACTGTGTTTCTGGTGACCAGCGTAGTTTATGTTTCACTCTTTTCGGTCATCCTAGTCTGCACTGCTAGCTGAAACCACACCAAAAAAAAAGTCTTTTAAATGGTACGTGTGAGTCCCAAAAAGTACAGAGTGCCTTAGAACTGGGCAAACCCAGCATTAGTTAGCATTTGCCTCTCAGGCTGTGGTGCAAAATGTCATATTTGTGAAAACAGACAGCTGTACACATAGTTTAACTGGATTTTACAGTCAAATGATTCCTGGTGGACCTCCTTTCAGATATCACTGTAGGTGCTTGTAAAGTCAAAACTATTCACAAACACAATTTAAGCATGCTTTAGTGTCTAAAATAGGGTCCTTTGTTTGCTTAGAGGACTGCTAGTGTACAATACGTCAAAAGAGAGCAGTTTTAGCATCTCTGTATTCAAGATTTGAATGGAAAATATTAATCTCATTTTACACACTTTTTCTGTGTGGCTACCTAGCATTATATTTTGTTGGAGTTTTTAAAAATTTATTAATGGCATTTTGTGGGGCAGTAGATGCATTAAAATGATAATTCTGTGATGTTTCTTTCATTTACTCGACCATGTTGCTCTCATTTTCTGTTACCAACTCCTCCAAGTTGATAGAGGCAAGCTATGACATCTGCTCATATAGCAGTGTGGCGTAGCATGGCCCAGCAAAACATTGGTACTGGTGGTGCTACACACCAAGGCTCATAGATTCCTCTGAGGTACTCTGGACTGAACTGCACATTGACAGTATGGAGATTTAAATATTTTTTCAGTAGTGTGATCGTTTTACACTCTCCGAACATGCGCAGGTATGATTACAGTCCTTGTAGATTTGGATAAATAAATCAGCTCCGTATGCTCTTCCTCTGTGTACACTAACTGACAGATTTATGCTCACTGAGTCTACTCATATCTTAATGATCATATTATTTAAAATCTAAAAAAATTTTGGTTAGACTACCAAGAACCCTGGTAGTTTTGAGAAATTGACATTTTACACTGTGCATTCTAGCATCATTGCTAATTTGGTTTATGTTAATTAAATCAATTTATAAGTTAAGACCGTCAGATGAGGTTATAGCTAATTAGTGTTCTGAAATATCTAGCAAAGACTTTGTGTGAGCTGTTGAGTTGTGTAGATTAAAAAGTGACTTAATTTTGAACTGCAGAATGTGTTTTTTAGTGTCAGCTTTCAATAAGCTTTGCAGCAGGGTAACTGAAAGAGAAAATAATTATGTCTGATTTTAATAACTCTGTAGTCAGTGTTGATCTAGATGTCAGCTGAGTTCTGTAATTTATAAACTTAAATTTACAGGATAGTACTATGCTATTCTGGGCTTTTTTTGAGCAATGGGCAACAAAACAACGAAAAACAAAGCTCACTTCTTTAACTATTGTTAGGCTGCAGGTTCTAAAAGCAATATAGCCATTTCCACGTATCAACAAAAACCTCTATAATACTAAAGTAATTGCAGTTTGAGTTATTTAAGTTTTACCTTTCTGACATTTCACTATGGAAAAGAGAATGTTCTTAAAGTGGTTTTGTGCCCTAAATGAGAAGAATGTAATCTTTTAAATGCAAAGACTAGGTTTGCAAACTATGGTGTTGGCATTTACCAAAAGCAACTGGCAGAATTTTGCTTTTGATTTTGAACATCACTTGCTTTTTTTGGTGTAAAATTGTAAAACTAGATTTTTTTAAAAGCAACTCATTCCAATATTAATAAGTGTAATGGTACTTTTTCCCTGTGACATTTCTTTTAGTTCAGTCTCTACTGAAAAAGTCTTCTGGTTTTAATTTCAGGCAAATTCCTATTATGCTGCTTTCCTTTATAAATCTTGGCCAGAAAATGTAAAGAATTTGCAGAATCTCAGTGTAGGCTTCTTTTGTTAATCAGTGCTCAGAGCATTCTTAAGAAAATAATCTGTCAGTGTAGCAAAATCTCTGTTCTGTTACAAACTATTTCACATTCAATTGAGAAGGTGAAGTTTGGGGATTTTTTCAGAGTTGGATTTCACGCTATGTGTTATCTCATTGTCATGGTTTGAGCACAGCTGGAAGTCAGGCACCGAGCATTGCTCGCTTGGCCCTTTCCTCTCTTCCCCCACCCCAACCCCAGTGGAATGGGGAGAAGTCTTGAAGTAAAATTTGCATGTTGAGATAAGAACAGTTTAGTAATTGATACTAAAGTAAAATGCAATAATAATGGTAAATAATAATAACGATAATAAAAAGGAAACAAAGAGGTGATGCACAATGCAACTGCTCGCCACCCACTGACTGATGCTAGATCCCCCTTCCTGGACCCAAATCTGCTGTGCTTCTGGGTAATTCCCCCTGGTTGATATCCTGGGCATGGCTTCTGTGGCGTGGAATGTTCCTTTGGTCAGTTCCAATCACCTGCCTAACTATGTCCAGTTTTCTTTTGTGTGCCTCCTCACTGGCAGAACAGAAGATTAGAAAGCAGAAAAAGAAGTCCTTGACTTGGAATAAACATGTCATAGCAAAAACGCAAACATCAGCATGTTACCAACACCATTCTCATTCTGAGTCTAAAAGACAGCACTGTAGCAGTACTGAGAAGAAATTAACTCTACCCTGGCTGAAAACAGGATACTCATGAAATGCTTCTGCAATTTCCCTTGTGTTGGAGCTAATGATTGTGTAACCCCGGGCTGACCTGGATCACATAGCTAAGCCAATGATAGAGCTAAGGCATCATCTCTCTCCCCAGGCCACTTGCATTCTTTTATTGGATTAGTCATTTGAGACATCTTGTAACAACATCTTTGCTAGATCTGGAGTAAGAGGGACAAACATGTAGACCAATTTGCTTTGGCAACACACTGCTGGATTAGAAATAATGTTGTTTCCATGTACGTGAGCTACCTAGAGTTTGCTTTTTCGAATCTTTAAGCAAAGATCTCCAGTTAACTAATCTCATCATTAAGTAAGGAAAAAGAAAGTATTTCCAGTTACGTTACCTTCTTCTGCATCTTTTTATGAAAGCAGCATCAATGTGTTTTTTTCCTTTTCCATTAGAGATGGTTTCTTAGATTTCTTGTAAGAAAAGTAGAGTAAAGGGAGTTGTTTGAGAAGTTCAGATCTCTCTCTTCATTAAGGTGCTTTGGAGGACACATCATGCATCCTATTAGAGTATTTAATATGCTGGACAGATGAGTGATGTGGAAGTGTATGTTGGTTTACCTTCTGGTAAGTAGTACACTAAATGTTATTTTGTAGCTTGCTGATAGTAGAAAGATGAAATATTTATTGGATAGATAATTTTATTTGCGCAAGATTTCTGAGGTACAGCTGCTGAGAGATCGTAAAAAAAATGTGTTTGCTCTGTTCTAGTATAATTTATCACTGAAGTGAAAGAGATGCTTTAATAGCTGCAATGATAAAGGCATTACAATCATAGGGTATAAAAAGTTAACCCTTACAAGTGGGTAAGTTTTGGCTCTTACAAGTGGGTGAGTTTTCAAGCTGAATATTTTGAAGTGAGATACTGAAGACTTTGATATATTGGTGACTTGATGGATTCTTGAGACTGGTAGTGAATTTCGGACTGCAGTGAATTCAGCTGGTGCTTACCACTGCTTCAGGTGCTATATTCAGCAGTGTTGAACTGATGCTTCTTTGTGTTTCATCCATGTGCAGCATTACTGTACGCAGTTAAATTGCTGCTGCTACAGCAATATCCTGTTTGTGTTTTTTAAGAATGGAGCAAGCCCTGCCATGAAACAGATGTCATTGTAGTAAACTGTGCAAATAGAGAGCAAAAAAAGGGCTCCTGCCTTGAAGAATTCTTTGTGTGGATTAGTAGCTTCGAACACAGCTGATGTTTCACTCCTGTCTGTTGCATGCAGCACTTGGAAGTTGATGTTTGGATGTTTTGAGAAGAGGTGGAAAGGGAAAGATGGTACATCCTTAGCAGGTATCACTGCTTTTTGGCTTCTGATTGCATGTGCTAGTAGGCACAGTGCAAGCCTGCCTTCCTGTGGAGACTAAGGAATTAAGTGAAAAGCAGTCTGGATTGCAGTCTGCAGGACAGGAACCCCAAAACTTCTGCCTTCTGGCCACACTGGATGCTGCAACTTGGACTTGGAGATGCATGTACATCAGCATGGGTTCATAGGAGTACACGGGTACTTCCTGTGTGGAGAGAAATTGAGTGTATGGATCCAAACCCACCCTATTTGACACTTCACACAATCTCCAAACATTTGTTACAACAAAACATTTGTTTTTATTTGGAATAAAACTGCAGATGATGTGAAAATAGATTGACCCAAACCTAAGTGCTTTTGGGTTCAAGATATTTTCTTTTCCTGAGCATGTATAACTCTTCCTAACTCATAGAAATCTCATGTTTACATGAGTAGCTTACTGTCTCAATACACTTCTTTTTTTCCTCATAACTCCTCAGCACCCTTTTAAGTTGCTGTCAGTACACTGTTTTATGGCTTGAAATTATTTATTTCCGTTGAGAACTCTGCATTGTCCCTGTTTTCTTGGCTTCTAACACAGTACACTAGCACAAATTTTGCTAACAGGAATGTCCCTTGTTGAATATGTTTATATACTCTTGTGTTGTCTAATTTCATATTTCAAAACAAAAACTCTGAATCTCTTTTAAACCCTTAGCTGCAGTGAGCAGAGGAGTGTGTTTACTGTAAGGATTTAGGCAGTGACAAACAGTGTTGATATAAGGTTTTCCCCACCTTTAAGAACAGGAATACATTTTTTGGCATAATTTTTAATCCAGGCTCTCTTCACTTGTTGAAAGCTAGTCGCGATCACTGGGAAGTGGCTCCTGACAGAAGGTCTTCAAATGCATGAGCAAAATTGAACAGAATCTGTACATCTGGATCTAAAAAAAGCCCAATAATTTATTTTTATGTATTCCATCCCTCTGGGAACAGTGCACTGGTGTATATTTATCCCAGGCATGTACTCTGCAGGAGGCTTCCTTGGGCTAATATGCATTGGGAGGTGGCTCCTTCTGTTTCTCTTTGCTAAAATATGTTTAAGCTTTTTCTCAGACTGCTGTGATTCAGCCTTCTTTTGTTTTAACTACATCTTCCTTTTTTTTTATTGTACAAACCAATACTAGGTATTCAAATAATTTCTGCAGGTGTATTTGTAGACCAGTGGGCCTTGCTCACCCCAGCGTCCCACCCAAGGGTGGCAGCTGGAGCTGTGAGGTGCCAGAGTAGGCACTGAGTGTGATGGATCAGTTAGTGAGGGTGCAGCTGGGGGAGTTCATGGTGCACAGCCTGGGGTGCAGCAGGTCCAGAGTTGTGAGCTGGGAGTCATTAAAGGTTACCATCACCTACTGAGGTATCTCTGCACAAGACCCTTCTCTTCACAAGGGATGTACACAAGGGGCTGCTCTCCAGCCCCCAATTCTCTGTCTTCTGTTCACTGTAGGATGAATCATTGAACCTTCCACATCAAGAAATCTCTGTTCCAGCTCAGGGTTTTGCTCACACAGATAAAATATGAGAAGTGTAGATTATGGAAAGGTGTTTGGAGAAAGTTGGGGAATTTTTTGTTACTTAAGCTGCTTTCAAAGCCATGAAAACTAATAACTTTTACTTGGATTTGCTAAACTAAGTCTTGCAAACTTCAGTAGATGCTGAACAGCTTAAAAATGACATTTTAAAACAATTAATTCCTTCTTAGAGTAAACACATGGTTTGGGGATTTTTTCTCTGTGTTTAGGGAGAATTCTTTGACTGTCCTAAAATAAGATAATATCCCTCTATGGAGTTATTTTAAGATTAATAATATTACTAATAATTAAAAGCTTCATTTAAAAGCATTTGAAAAAACAACTCAAGCAATAAAGTATAGCTTTATACTTAAGCATATGTATGAGCTTTGTCATATATTGCTGACATCTGGTTATAGTCTGTCCAGGTTTTAAAACAAAATCCACTACAGGACCAGTACGATCCATGTGCATTAATAGAGCAGTGCTAATGATTGTACCATACTTTCCCCACTGGATTCCTTCACTAATTATGAATTTTTCCTTTTAGTAGCAAAAAAAAAAAAAACAAAAACAAAAAAAAAAAACACCGAAACATAATATATCTATATATCTAGTCTGGAGGGCAGTTGTGTTTGGTAATGTATGTTTTCTATTTACGTAAATTAATCTGAAGATTATACATGCTCCAGAGCTTACTTACGCTTTCAGCGGCTGATGCTGTGAATTTCAGTATTTCTTTTCCAGTTTGGTCATTTTAGAAATAACATCTAAAGCTATTTCCCACATCATAACTGAAGAGTTGTCATGTTTATTTAACCAGCTACATCTGGCTTCCAGTAAGTCCCAAATTTCAGTTTTTCACAGCTGTGCATAGATTCCTGTCGTGCCTACAGAGCACAGAAAAATTTTTGCTAGACCTAAATCTGTTGAAAGAAGTGTTCTTCTTGTAGGAGAAGGGATCAAGTGTTTTTCAGATCATACCCTACCTCACAGATTCCTTACTTCTTAGAGGACAACATACAGATCTTCTGGCGCAGTGTCACTGCCGGCACCCTACATGTGGAAAAGGTTTTTCAGCGATATTTTTGGAGCCAGGCTGGAGGTTAATTAGCAGAAGCAGCCAGTGCCAAGCTCTTAACCATTCCACTGTCATGCCATGGGAGCCAGGAAGGTGTGGAACACTGCCTCTGCCTCATATCCCCTGGAGACGGACACTGCCCTTGGCCTTCAGGCAGCACGCTGTAGTCACATGTAAGAAGTGTAATCTGAAAGGAGAGTTACGACATTACAAATATTTACAGGAACGAAAATCTAGTGAGATGATAAAAGCTGTACTAGTCTGATTTGGTTTAGTTATATGAATAAAATAAGTAAGGCAAAGAAGTTGCTCTGTGGGAAATTAAGTCCAATATGAATGCCTTAAGATGGCTCTGCTTTGGGTAGGTCTGTTTTGGACGATACTTTGCTTTTGTAGGATGTGTGTGCCTTAATTAACTATTTGGAGAGGGAGGATTGTCAGTTCTGTAACTCTGCTTTTCTGCTACGTTTTACAGCACTGTGTATGCATAAGATTTGCTTGGGCATCTGTGACTTCAGGATAAACTTTTAGATTGTCTGCTAATCAGCAATTAGTTTTGGAGTATCTCTGGTATAAAAGCAAAAACACGTATTGACAAGATTTTGAAACATGTATTGACATGTTTTGTGTATTAAGATATGTTTTTGACATTTTACAAGGATTGAGAAAAGGGATATTTCACATAGTCCAGTACTTAACAAGGTTATTTTTCTGGTATTTGTGTAGGCTTAAATTGATCTGACTAGTTTTGTCGTGCTTTCGCTTACTCTTCTACTGGTATAATGATAACATATTCTCTGAAGGACACCATCTGATTTTTAAGGTTGTAAAATAGGATGTTCTAGTAACTTTAGTATGCTTGAGCCTTAAAAAAAAGTGTTATTTTTTACACAGGATCCACTGGTTTGTGATTCTTCTTACATTAAAAAGCTTTTGTTTTATTGTCTTTCATTCATACGTATGTGTATGCACACCTGTAAATACACTGAGAATAAGTCTTACACAAATCCTTGTTGTTATTAAATCACTTGTTAAAGTTCAATAGTCAAGTATACATGGTCCTCACAGTTCAACTGTTTCATTTTGTTCTTTACACAGGAGCCCTTACCAAAGTAAAGGAGAGTAAGCGGCACGTGGAAGAGGGGAAGATGGAGCTGCAAAAAGCTGAGGGCATTCAAGAACGTTGTAACATTATTTCCTTTGCAACCCTCGCAGAAATTAATCATTTCCACAAAATTCGTGTGAGGGACTTTAAATCACAAATGCAGCATTTCTTGCAACAGCAAATACTCTTTTTTCAAAAAGTGACACAAAAGCTAGAAGAAGCTCTTCACAAGTATGACAGTGTTTAGTCTCTGATCTGTGGACTTTGCTCAGCATGAACGTGACCCAGGCAGCAGAGCAAATGCTGCTGAAGAGCTGTTGCCAGTGGTAGATGGCGGTACAAGGATGGGTTTGTGTTCGCCTGGAACCCGGGTTTAATCTCCCATTATGTAGAAAGGAAACAGTTATAGGGCTATGTAGTAGAAACCGTACCACGCATTGTAACTAAGTTATACTGTGTATGCCTACACCATTGTAACTTTTTGAAATAATGAATATACTATTTGCCTTATTGCTTTTTGAAATACAGTATCTTAGTGCATACTTCATAGACCTCAAAGCCCTCTGGGTATTTAAGGAAGTTGGCTAGATAAATGCCTGCTTCGGATGCCTTTTTACTTTCCTAGATCTGGATTTCCTAAATTCAAGCAATTCTCTGTTTACAGACTCCTACTAGAGCAGCTATGTGATTCTGTGCCTTTAGACTCTATTTTTCCTTTTCTAGTAAGTCACATTTTTATGATTAAATAAATGAAGGGTTGGTGCCTATGATGGGAACTGATGATGAAACCTCACATTGGCTGGAAAAAAATCAGCTGCCATCCAGTTTGCATAGCAAGTACTTTCTTAAGACAAATGTTGGCTCAAAAGGGAAAAGTTAAATTTATTCACACTTTCCCTGGAAATTGAGACTACTTGTTAAATGTACTAGGATGTTAAGCACATGTACAAAAATACACCACTTAACTCCCTTTCTGAAAGAAATAATACAGTAAGGGGTGGGGTTTTGTTTTTGTTGGATTTTTTTGGTTTGTTTTGTTTTGTTTTGGTGGTTTTTTGTTGTTGTTTTTTGGGTTTTTTTTTTTGTATACGGCATTACTGTAAGTGGAAATTTGAAGAGCTAGCCTAATAAAAATTGCATATATCAAGGGGATATTAATGCAAGCTATGTGGCTGCAACTTTTTTTTAAGTTCCAAATTATTTGCTCTTTGTTCAGTTGCTGATTCAGTTTAACTTCAGACTTGCATCTGCACTGCCACTTGTCTGAGTTTAAACTCCACTGTGATTCATTAGTTTACTAAGTTAAAAGTTTTTGGGGATTATCAGTAAATAAATTATCTGAAGGCTTGGCTGAACTGACTTGGAAAACAGGTAGCATTTTTATGTTTGTAACACTCAAGAATTAACAATTGTCTTAATTTTTGTATAAATATTTTTGACAAGCAGGGTGCATTTATAGATATGTAAACACTACGTTTTAAAGAGGTTTATGGCTTATTTCCCTTGAATTAAGTCTGTATTTCTTACCTATTGATTTCCTTCTTATAGGTCAGTATGAAAGAGGGTTTTATTTATCCTATCTTTTTTTCTCCTGAACAAAAATAACAAAAACTTTGTGAGGAAGCAAAATGTTTATTTTTTTGTTTAATTGAATTAGTCAAAAATAGCTTAAACAAATGAAAGCCTGGAAAAGGAAGTTGAGCAACAGTTACAGTTAAGTAGAAATCATTCCTCACCTATGCAGCAGAAATGTGCAGTTCTTTCACACGATCATGTGAGGTTTTGTAGTTTAACCCCAGACCTCTGTTTCAGAGGAATAACACTTAAGAATGTAGTTTTGGTTCTAAGATTCATCCCCAAATGTTTGGAGATGGCTGTTTTGCACAAGCTGTGTTTGGCAGTGCTTCTAGTACACACATAACGCAGTAAAATACAGAATTATGAAGAGGGGAAAGCACGTATTTGTAAAAGGACAATCAGTGAGGAAAGACTCCATTTCCAGCCTGTTGAAACATTATTATCTTGTTCTGCAAACAAGATTGACCGTAAAATAAGGACCACAGTCACAGGGCTGACTTGCTTTTTACCTTCCTTATCGTGTCTCATTCTACATTCAAAACTCACCACTTCCCTTAAGAGCTCTTCCCAGCAGTACTCCTGCTTTCCCATATGTCATTTAATTATGTGACAGAGTGATGAACTAGGTTTGAGCTGAGTTCCATGGCTGATGTTTGCTTTAGCCAGATACTGTTTTAGTAAACGTCTTTACAGTAATTAGATCAGACTATAATCAAGCTGATTCTACATGGAGGTATTAAGACCTGTTCAGAAATTGATCTTGGTTCAGTAGAAGTATTTTAGGAGGTTAGTATTAATGACATGTTCATGTCTGGGAGGAAATTAAGCTGTGATATGTATTCATACAACATTATCAGACAGGTACAGTTTTCCCTAATAAACTGTCATGGCCTTCACCTTACTTTCTCATTTGTGAATTTATTTGGGCACAGGAAAAGTGAGTGTAGTAATTGGTTAAATTTGATGTACCAGAAAATCTTGGCTGGGATCCTGGTTTAAATTGTTGCAGAGTACAGAAGTTCAAGTCTACATCTATATTAGCATTTTTGTTATTTTCCTCAGTCATTATAGAGTTGAAGTTGAACTGGCTGATGGGTGGAACACAAGGAGTTACAGTAAAGGATGTTGCATCAGGCTGGTGACTGTGGGGTTCCACAGAGCTCGATCTCAGGCCCTATGCTCTTCACTGTCTTCATAAATCACTTGGACACAGAACCCAAAGGGGTACTAAGTTTGATGATGAGGCTAAACTGGGAATGACTGTGGACATCCTTAAAGGCAGAAAAGCTCCACAGAGGTGGACAAATCAGAGGGCCAGGCAATCACCAACTATATGAAGTTCAACAAGGACTGGTGCCAGATTCTGCAGCTGGGATGGGGCAGCCCTGGATGTACAGACAGACTGGGGAATGAGAGGCTGGACAGCAGTGCCATGGAAAGGGCCCTGGGCTTCTGGTCCATGGCAAGCTGAACATGAGCCAGCAGTGCCCTGGCAGCCAGGAGGGCCAAGCGTGTCCTGGGGGCATCAGGGACAGCATGGCCAGCCGGGCAAGGGAGGGGATTGTCCTGCTCTGCTCTGAGCTGGGGCGGCCTCACCTCGAGTTCTGGGGGCACTTCTGGGTGCCACAGTATCAGACATTAAACTACTGGAGAACATCCAGAGGAGGGCCATGAGGATGTTGAGGGTTCTGGAGGGGAAGCCTGATGAGGAACAGCTGAGGTCACTTGGTCTGTGCTGCCTGGAGAAGAGGAGACTGAGGGGAGACTTTGCTGTGCTTTTCAACATCCTCATGAGGGGAAGAGGAGGGGCAGGCACTGATCTCATCTCTGTGGTGACCAGTGACAGGACTCAAGGAAATGGCCTGAATTTGTGTCAGGTGAGGTTTAGTTGGATATCAGGAAAGGGTTCTTCATCCAGATAGTTTTTGGGCACTAGAACAGGCTCCTGAGGGAAGTGGTCCAAGCACCAAGCCAGACAGAGTTCAAGAAGTGTTTGGACAATGCTCCAGCATATGGTGTGTCTCGGGGATTCCTGTCTGGAGTCGGTTTCCTCAGGGTCAGGAGTTGGGCATAATGATCCTAATGAGTGTCTTCCAGCTCAGCATATTCTATGAGTTTATGGTGTAGGGTGCCTGAACTCCATTAATGCTTGCTGCACTATATAAGAACTACAATATTAATTGTATTTGGACCAAGTATGACATTGACCACTTATGACCAAGTATGACTGACTACTGAGTGGTGTGGTCTGGGATCCAAGTGTACTCTACAGTAATGTGAATGTATATTGTGTGGGACTATGGTAGCAACAAAGGAAATCTAACAACTTAAATAAATAAATGTGAAAGAAAGCAAATTTGCTCTACATCATGAACACTTTCGTTTTATGTGATTCATGTAATTTGTTTTCAATTCATCACAGTTTTTGTGTTGTTTTTAGCATACTAAAAATTATTAGATATTTGATTGCTATCCCTTTTCTTTTGTGATATTTGCAGAAGAGAGTTACCCCTATGATTTGTGCATGTTCTCTACGTTCTTGTTGCAAATAAAATTGGCTTGGTTTTAGAAAATTTTAATCAGCTGCCTGCGCTGAAAATACCTACATTGCTTGGTGAGGCACAGGTATCTTTTTGGTGAATCACAACATCTGGTTGGCAGTACTTGATTATTTTGCCAGACCTTCACCATTCCAGCTACCATCTTCCGTGCTGGTTCCCTGCTGCAACCTGAATTCTTCTGGGAAGCTTAAGTGGGAATTGCTCAGCTATTTCTCAAAAGGAGCTCATTAAAACATTTTAAAAGGATGTTTTATTTTTAAATTCTGTAAACAATTTGGCTGGTTTAGTTCTTTCATATTTTGGAGAAAGGACTTGATATTTGGCAGAGTTGTTATCTTTCACAACCTTAGATGTGCTTTCTGCACAGCCTGGGAAAATTTGTCCATCTATTTCCAAGTTATACTAAAATTTCTCTGGGCCCTGCTCTGCTCAATTTTGACAGATATACTTTCTGTAACTCCCCTTTGCTCCAAGCAATCTTGATTCTAACCTTATTCAGCAGCAGCTAAGTGAGACTTTGTCTGTAATCCTTTTCCCCTTCATTCAGAGGGGGCTGAACCTCTGAGACCACAAGCTGAGCAAAGAAGCTGTCAATAGGTGCTGCAGCTTTGTAGGCCTGGCCGCGGGAGAAGAGGAGCAGCAGCCTGGGACAAGTTTGGTGTTGTGCCTGGCCACTACAAGAAGGTGGGTGTCAGAGATAGCTGAAGAAAAACAGGAAGATAAGAAAATAGTGAAGAAAGAAAGCCCTGTGACTACAAAAACGTGTTCCTCCAGTACCTAATTAATACCTTGGGCTTCTAAAGCGTCCGTGGCCTTTTGCTGTTTCTAAATAGCCATCATGAGCAGGCAGAAAATGGGCAACTTTAGTTCTGCTCATAGTGAGGACGGCAATGCTTTTTTTCCATCACTAGAAGTTACTTTCTTTGCTTGATGAAAAATGTTACTTTCTATGTTTGATGGGCAGTTGAAAACTGTTGAAGAACTGTAGGTTTCGGGGCTGAAGGAAATGCCATAGTTCAGGCCCAGTCAGGCAGCCTTTTTTCTTGGGAAGAGGAGATCAATTTGGGAAATTGTGCACATAAAAAACTCCTGTATTAAAGAATTCTAAGATTAATCATTCAGTTAAAAAAAAAAGAAAAATTAAAAAATCTTTCTTATGGTAACTAGTATATCAAGACACCTCATGAGACATGGTCAAAGAACTTTTTGCACTGTTTCCCTTCCTGATTAAGTGCGCATGATATAAAGCATTGTCTTAATCAGCTTAAGGTCTTTCAGAGAGTTTGTTGTCTGGCTAATCCTTGCTTCTTTTGCAGCATCAGTTGTACTCTGCACAGTGAGAAAGACCAGCAGAGTGAAGATCAGGTAGGGGTGACTGTCAGCTTGCAGAATGGTGTTCAGAGAACTCGACTTTATCCCTGTCTCTACCCAAGCTCTATGCAATATAAGCCATGTGAGATAAATCATTTATATGCTCTACATTTTGTGTAGGCTTGAGTTTAAACCCAGGAGTTACACTGAATAAGGTGCTGGGAATTCACAATTTTCACTGAAGGTTATGCACATTCTGCTTTGGATAAAGGAAATACTTCAAATGCAAAGTTGTCTGGAAAAAAATAATCAGGTATTCATTTCTTTAGGTAGACCAGCACAAGTTGGAGAACATTTGTAATCCATTAGCAGCAAAAGAGGAATAGTAGGCCCAGATCATATTGTTGGAATGTTGCAAATGTAAGTATAAACTCCTTGAAATTAGTTTTCAGATATTGATTTATTTTAAAAAAAAATTCCACCTGATAAAATTAATATATAGTCTTCAGAATGAAGTGTGACTATTATTTAGGAAATAAGGGATGGGGCCACATGTTGAGTAGCGAGTATTCTCACTCAGGTACTGTTCACTCTATGAATGGAATGATAAAGGCTTTCTGAGATGAATCATAGAGTGATCATGTCACTGGAGCACATTTTGGATGTATATTCACAGGAAAGCAGAATTAGCCACATGGGCTGACTTACTTCTGGCATTTCCTAAGGCTTGAGATGATGTTTTTTAATTCAATAATTTCTCAATGTTACACAATGCAGTATAGTATGTGTTGCACATAGAAAAGTAAATTATGTAATATATGTAAGTGATATAATTTCAATATACTTCAGTCTCATGCAGCTGGCAGCAAAGCTCAGGCATGCCCTGAGTTAATTTAAATACAAATTAATAATAGATATAGTAAAACTTAATTTGCTAAAGTTAAAAGGCATCTCCTGTACTGACTGACTGATAGACTTGCCACTTAATTTGGTCCCGCTTTGAAATCAATGGGATTTTTTTTGCTTGACTCCACTGGGAAGGATATCAGGCTCAGTGGATTGAAATTACATCCCTCCGTCAACTCAGAAGAGTTCAGCCCAGACTATTCCCCTCGTGTGCTCCTTTACAACTGAATCTAACATACAGAATTTTGAAGTTGCCTGTCAAAAAGCTCTATCCTGCAATTTTAATCAAAACCATTCCCTGTTTTGGGGAGTGTAACATTATAATTTGAAATGAAGAATGGTACTGCTTTTGGTTTTAAAAGACATTTCCAAGGAGCATGAAAACCTGTGAGAAGATAAAATCAGGAATCCTGAATTTCATCTTTTCTCTATTGGGTGTTTTAACTGGCATTAACTATTTTTTTATGGAGAAAATAATGCTGCACAGGAGGAACATCACATATACACATTAAAAATTTTAGAGCTCGGTGAGACAGTACAGTTTTATTTGCAATGAGTTAAGGTGACTATTTCTGCTGGTACACCCCATGCTGTTTTTAAAGATCTCTTTGGAAAAAACCTAGAGTCAGTTCTTTAATTAAACGTGAAGATGGTGAAATAATGTTATAAGAGTATCCTCCCTTTGATTTCTAGTCACTAGCCCTCAGTAAGTGTTGCAGGAGACATTTAGTTCCTTCGCAGTCCTTGCGGGGCACTTGGCTGAGTCCCTATCCTGCAGGAGGCTGCCGTACCCATCACCTCCATCCCAATGCTTCCTAAGGTGACTGGGGAAAGAGCTGCAAACAGCAGTTCATTTTCACAGGCAATTTCTGGTTGCAAACACATGAACAATGTTGCAAAACAGCACTTGCAAAATCATAATTGTCAGAGTCCCCCAGTGCTATCCTGGCAGGGTGCTGCCACATTCAATATTTTTCATTTTGCTTTGCTTAGAGAAGTGTTGCGGGCAAGATGACTACCCCAATTTTTAAATCAAAGGAATTTAGGACCATGCTGCTGATTCGATTGCTGTGTCAAAAATCTGTGCCAGTGCTTATCTATCAAGGGTAGATTTCAGTTCATATAATCTTAAGAAATATAGAAAGAGTTTTTCAGAACTTTAGTGAGCGTTGGGAAAACCTTGTTTGCTTGCATCATTGTTCAGGATCTGTGAAGCAAGTTCATCAGAGGTAAGGTCCCTGCTGTCAGTGTGGTACCAGTGTGGTTTTGCTTTGTGCCCATGGGTAGTTGCTGTGTAGAAATGGTCTGTCTAATAGATTAATGCAAACCTGACTGAATGTGCTAATGAAGAATTGCTAGTTGGTAAGAAAAGCATGCCTTCTCAAGCTCAATTACCTTCTCTGGGAGAGGCTTTCATTTCAAACATGTAGTGTAGTCAGTTTCTTTTATTTTCCTTGCCACTATCTCTGTGGGAGTCACTTGTGAATAAGCATGGACAGCTGCTCTCAGACAGAGCAAACTGTTCCATAAGCAATATCCATTCAGAAGCTGTAGCTGAAAGGCAGCTGTATCTCTGCTTTAGGGTAAATAGTCTGGCAAGGTGCCTTTAAGCTCTGAGTGACACGAAAGTCAGATGTAAAAACGAAGTTACGATGATACATGTTAAACCCACATGCATAAGGATGTGGCCAATGCATCATCCTGCGGTGGTGAGCAGCCCAGTGGTGAGCTTTTCCTATTCTGCTGGTCTTTTTCCCCAGGTGGTTGTCAGCAACAACATTTTGGTCTTGCAGTGTCTCAAATAGGTAAGTTTCTGGGCTCTGCTGTCCATACCCCCACAGCACATGCAGTGACAAGGAAGTGTGTCTCAGTTCAAGAACCCATTGCTCACACTTTGAACCGCAGTTAAGGAGCATATTTGGTTGAAGAAGTTGAGCAATATGAATCCCTGTGCTTGGGAGTGGGGAGGAAAGAATTTTAACTGCTCACAGTAGTAATCGGATAAAGGGCAGACTCTGCACCTTGCAACATTGGTCAGTGTATCAGTGTGGTAAGGAAAGCCTGTCTGGAACTTGTTAGAGCAGGAAGATGAGAAGGAAGGGGGAAATAATTCTCTTTCTCATAGCCCAAGTGCAGACTGTGGAGCTGTTTGTTGACAACCAAAGAGAGAAGCTGAAAGATGCTGCAGGTTTCCCTTTGGATCATTCTGAATCATGAATGCCCAATGGGTGAAGTATCCTGCAGAAGGCAGTTGTGGCTATTTTCTCTTTAGAATCATTATTTCTTGGTCTAAAATATAGGAGCAGCCCCACCAGGAGGAACCTCTGACAGTAAATGCTCAAATGGCTTCAAGGTCATCTCACAACCTCCCTTGCATTCTTCTGCACTTGGAGACAGCAAGGAAAGGACAAGCCTTAGCTCACACTTATCACAGATGCTTGTTCCTGAGACATATGTTCCTGGATCTCTGAGGTCAAAGGAGCATGGGTGAAGCTATTTCACTGCTATCCAGAACATTGTGCAAGAGGCAGACATTCACACTGGCATCACTCAGGGCTCAGCATTACCTTGTTCCTTAGTAGGACTTAGGTGGACACTGTAGGTGCCCACCTCCCAAAGAGAAGTCTGGGATGTTAGTCCCCAGGCTATAAAAGCTTTTATCTGAAGCTGTACAGGAAGGACATAAGCTCTCAAAGGGCTCTATGCTCATTACCCCAGTGCTCATTCCATCCTCTGGCTACTTCTATATGTTCTTTTGCTTCTCCTCCTGGGAAATGTGTATGCAAATTGTTTGGGGAGTCAAGTCATCTGATGCAGAGATCCTCTCCATAAGCCAGGCACCTTAAGCTAGGTTTACAGAATCTGCAATCTTTATGGGCCTTAAACAGTTACCTGCTTGGATAGTCAGGAAATTTTGTTCAAAACAGACCTAAAGAAGATTAGCTAAACCGTGTTAAAACCTTATGTCCATGTGCTCGTTCAGGATTCATGCTATTCCCATTTAGCCTTATTTGCTCACATACTGAAATACAATAAATCAAATTAAGCTTAATACTGAACAAGAGTGCCCAGTGTTTGCAGAGGGAGTTATGCAGCTCTAATACCTAAATTCCCATATGTAGCTGACACATGCAAACTAGTCTGAAAATTTTTGCACAGAAAGGATGCCAAATAATTTCCTGTATATTCTAGAATTTATACAAAATCTGAACAACTGTCTCACTCCTAGCATCTTTTCAAAACTGGGATTAGAGGCTAACACTGCTCTAGTACAGGTCAGATTCCCAGTAGAAGCTACAGCTGCCTATGTACAGGAATCCCAAAACCAGAAAAGGCAGGGTGAGAAAAGGCTTTTCGAGCCTACATGGTTCTCAGTGTTGCTGCAATACACCACCACGCGTGCGAGACATGACGTGCCTGCTGCCCTTCACACCACGCTGTGCCATCCTTCTGCTCACAGCCCTCTGCTGAACTGTATTCCCACAGACCAGTCACTGTCCCCGCTGCCCGAGGGAGGAACAAGCATAACAAAGGACAACTGGCAAAAATAGGTTGATAAAATTGAACTGTCGAGTCTGGGGTCTGTAATCTGTAGCAATTGACAATGTTATTTATATGTTTATGTGTAGGGGTGACTCAATGTTTTTCTTTTTATTGGTGCATCAGGCATATTCTGTCTGAAACAACTCTATTTTTGTATAAACTTACTATACGTGTATCCTTTCTACATTGATTACATTACTCCAGTTGGTCTGGCTGCATTCTTAGAACTTGGATTAAAAATTCATTAGAACTTTCGTCAAGATTTTACCTGCCAGATACTTCTTTTCTCTTGTGAATAGCTGTCACTGAAATACTGTTTCAGTGGTTAGTTTGAACTCTTTTTGGCTCATTTTTAATTCCTGCTCAAATGTTTGTAATTTCACAGTCTGACAGTGAGCAGAACCTAATCTCTATCAGTGGGGAGATAATGGGCTTTTCCTGATGATGAACAATATTGATGAGCAATGCTAAGGAGCCCAAAGCAGAGGTGTGTCCCAGAGTGTAGTAAAGCCAACACATGAACTGCTGCCATGAGCTGCAGAACAAGAATGCTTGGGGTTACATTCAAGGAGGCATCTAATTCTCAAATTATATATTTAAAATACCTTCATCAGCCACCACTCAATCCTGAAAGTGCCTAATTCTATATCTACTTACATTTTCATGTTTATGTTTTTGGAACTGATGCAATGGAGGTGCACTTTGCACCTCCCTCAAGGCACTTTGCACCTCCCTCAAGGTTGCTCAGGTCTTTGTAAGGTCAAATACCTCATTGCTTAAGGTGTGTGTAAAATTCACCAGCACAGACGTACTGGCCCTTGCTCTAGCTGAGTTTCTTAGAGTTGTGATGGTATTGCTAGAGGTTACCTGAAGGAGAGCAAGGTCTAGATTATGCATCTGCCCTCTAAGTGAAGTGTCCAGAAACTGAAACTGTGTTCAATTTCTTCTGGTTGATCATGCAGGCTTTTCTCTGCTAGGAGAGTTCATGGTTCCAGAGGGTTGAGTCCCCCCACTTACATGCCAAGGGTGAGACCCAACGCTTCCCAGCTAAGCTGAGAGCCTCTCTTTAGGAATTCAGAGTGCCAGGTGCATTTAAACTTACACTCATCTGGAAATGCGGTTTTTTTTTCCTTTAAACTGTCTTTCACAGAATCACAGATCTATTAGGGTTGGAAGGGACCTCAGGAGATCATCCAGTCCAACCCCCTGCCAAGACAGTGTCACCAAGACAGGTGACACAAAAACATGTCCAGGTGGGTTTTGAACATCTCCAGTGAGGGAGACTCCCTGACTTCTCTGGGCAGCCTGTTTCAGTGTCACCCCCAGTGTAAAGAAGCTTTCTTCATGTTGAGGTGGGACTTCTTGTGTTTTAGTTCATGGCCTCCTTGTCCTGTCACTGGGCACCACCAAAACAAGTCTGGCACCATCCTCTTGGCACTTGCCTTTGAGATGTTTGTGTGCATTTATAGTCTTAGATAGATTTATGTGCATCTCAGTCTCATAAGGAGATGCTCCAGACCCTTGATCATCTTTGTGACCCTTTGCCAGTAGCTCCTTGTCTGTCTGGTACTGAGAAACCCAGAACTGGACACTCCAGATGTGGCCTCACAAAGCCAAGTGGAGGGGCAGGATCACCTCCCTTGATATGCTGGCCACACACATCCTGATGCACCCCAGGATCCCACTGGGTCTCCTGGCCACCAGGACACACAGCTGGATCATTTTCAACTTGTCACCCACCAGGATTCCCAGGTCCTTCTCAACAGAGCTGCTCTTTAGTAGGGCAGCCCCAGCCTGAGATGATATTTGGGGTTATCCCTCCCCAGGTGCAGGACCATGCACTTGCCCTTCTTGAACTTCATTAGGGCTCTCTCCACCCAACTCTCCAGCTTATCCAGGTCTCACTGAATGGTCCTGTGTGATAAAATAGACAATATTTTGTGTATGAATTGTAGTGATCCTGCATGGTGCTAGCTCAGGCAGTAAGCACTTCTGAAACTAGTGACAAGGTTTCGAGTGTCACAATTACTAGGCAATGAGGCTGAATTAGGGTAAACCACAAACTGCAACACAGTCTTTCTCACCTTCTTCAAGATATGTATTTGTAACATCATAGAAGGTTAATTATCAGTGTATTTTGAAGTGGACTCTATGCCTGTGTCAGGGCTTGCTGATGTGGGTGTCACTGAGTAACAGTAGCAGGTATCTACTTTCAGGTTGGAAGAAAACAAATTATAACAAACACACTCACTCAGTTCTTGCACATTCATTTATCAACATGTATAAGGAAACTGACATCCTTCAATAAAATGAAAATATTAAAATCCTGTTGATAGCAGTATCTTCCAGCTGTGATTTGTTGGATATTTATTGCCCACACTGACGCCTGCTTTTTCATTAGTGACACCTCCCTTAAAAAAGAAAAATAAGAAGAAGCCAAACAGACAAAAAATCACAAACACAAATAAACAAACAGGTATTTAAATGGGTCTATAACACACTGATGCATCTCTTCACTCAGGTATTCATTTCATGTGTTAACTAGAATTATAAACATAATGTCAGTATATCTATACCCACTGTTCAATGCTGAGTATTTAGGTCATTT
This sequence comes from Pyrgilauda ruficollis, assembly GCF_017590135.1. NCBI lineage: Eukaryota > Metazoa > Chordata > Aves > Passeriformes > Passeridae > Pyrgilauda > Pyrgilauda ruficollis. Next base: position 6,073,161 of record NW_024523822.1, on the reverse strand, counting down.
TGTCATTCTTTTCTGCTAATTGTTTTGTGACTCACAGACTTAGAAGTAGTGTATTTTCTCTCTTATCATACAAGCTGGAAGATTGCCCAAAGCATATTATCTCATCAGCCAGCCATTTGTACCTGCTGCTCACTGTCTGCTACTGCTAAATATATGCTAATGATGCTATCTGAGCCTTGAGATGAATTTGTAAATTGTGCTCACGGCAGGGAAATGAATGCTACTTACAAAGGTGACAAAGAAAGCATGGCTTTTAGATGAGATGAATCACCACATTATATATTACTCTAGGGTAATAAATTATATTTTCAGTCTTGCATTCATTTTTTGGAAATGTGATTATAGGGCAAATGTAGCCTGTGAGAAACCTTTTAAACTCTCCTGAGGTAGAATAAAGAGACTATAATAGATTTTTTTAAATGATCTGATGTTTAAATACATACAAATCTGCTACAATGTGAGTTTTTAATAGGACTTTTCTTATACTGTGTTGCAATTTTAAAACTGCAGTTTTTGAATACTTCATAATACTTTTTTTTCCTTTTTGTTACTTTTCAACAACACTGCACAACGTTCAGCATGTCTGAATTACATATGTATAAGATATATCAAAAGTAATGAAATAATATGAGAGCAAATCAAGCTAATTTGAAATTCCAATGTGCTGTAAAATAATGCAGCCTCTGTTAAATATGTTTGGTATGAAAGGAAAATTTGAGCCATCTGTAAGTACAGCTGGAGTTGGAATTGTTTAAACATTTTTGAAAGATTATCAAGGTATTTAAAAGACTGTCTGAAAACTTGGGTTCTGCATTTCACAAAGATGCAGAGGAATAGAGGTGGGGATGATTTTGGAAAGCACTGCCATTCCTCTTTATTTAGTATTTTTGTAGTGCCAGGACAGGTCGTGCCAATGCCCTTCCAAAGTGCTTTTTCATGCCCTATCCTATCCCTCAAACGAAAACAGGAACAGAAGAGGTGAAGAGAATCAGCCAGACACACAGAGTGGGTATTTTGGCTGTCTGCCCATGGAGTCAGTGATGGGCATCCCAGGGCACAGACACTGCTCCCCCCTTGCCTGGCTGCTGGTCTCAGCAGTTCCCAGAGCCAGGCAGTGCCACAGGCTGGAATGGGAGGCAGAGTCCAGCTTGGGGGAACTCTTGCAGGAGTCTGCAAATGAACCATACTGTTGTTGAGGCCCAGAACTGGCTGCTGACTGGGAGCTGGGCTGACCTTAGGTACAGGACGGCATGACACTCTGAGGTACAGAATTGCCATCTCATGGGAAGGCCAGCTCTAGTTCTTAAACCCTGTTCACATGTAGTGTCCTAAACATATTGGATCAGTCTAACTGTCAGACAATCTGGGAAAAAACAAAGTGTTAGTAATTTCTGAATAAGTCATAGGATTTTCTTTCATATACTAAACTACCAGAAATAGAAACTTTTGAATTTGTCCTTGCTAAGGATGAAACAGCATGAAAGAACTTTTGAAAATATTTCTATTTAGCCATAATAAAATACTTATAAAAAGCAATGGCCAAAAATATGTGCAGGAAGTGTGACTGAGAAATCTAAAGGAGTAAGCTTAGGACATCAGGTATTTCAGCCACACAAACATCCCAGATCATGAAAGCACCACAGTGGCAGGAATCATCTTAACCCACAGTAATTTCTGGAGCTGTGCTTAACCTCTTATAGGTAGCACTGAAATTCAGCACATGGGTTTCCACAGAGTCACAGAACAGCTTGAGTTGGGAGGAACCCACAAGGATCGTCAAGTCCAGCTCCTGGCCCTGCACAGCACCATCCCCAAGAATCACACCCTGTGCCTGAGAGCATTGTCCAAGTGAGCTCTGTCAGGCTGGTGCTGTGACCACATCCCGGGGGAGCCTGTTCCAGTGCCCAGACACCCTCTGGGGGAAGAATCTTTTCCTAATATCCATCCTAAACCTCCCCTGACACAACTCCAGGCCATTGCCTCAGGTTCTCTCGCTGCTCACTCAGAGAAGAGATGAGGGCCTGCCCCTCCTCTTCCCCTCCCAAGGAACTCGTAACTGCAATGAGGTCTCCTCTCAGTCTCCTCTTCTCCAGGCTGAACAGACCAAGTGGCCTCTGCTGCTCCTACAACCCAGCAGCTTTAAAAGAAAACCCAAGCTTTCTCAGTCCCTGCACATATATCGCGGTTGGAAAATAATCACGAAATGTTTTGAGTTCTCTGTGAATTGCTATTAGATAGTTATTATGGAAAGCTAAATACCTCCAGAGACAGCACCTCTGCTGTGTAAACCTGTAGCCCTGCAATGCAGTACTGCCTTCCAGCAAGAACCCATGAGCTCTGCAGGGGCTTTCCAAGGTCTCATGGCTGAGAGGCTTCAGGTTTGCTTTGTCTGACTACCTCTTGACTTGCCTGCAGCTCTGTTTTGCTTTGTTTAAACTCCAGTTAATCAGGTGGCTATGGCTAATTCTCTCTACTTGTGTTTATCCTTGTGTGGTGTAGTCATGGTTTTACATAGCTGGCAGTAGCAAGTGCTGGCGCTCTGTTAAATGAGAAGTTTAAGACTCTGCCACACAATACAGGGCAAAGAAATAGAGGTGCGGTATGACAGCAGAGGACTTGAGAAGTGGAGACACAGAATGCACCACAGAGGCTTAGGGGGATGGAGCAGTAAGAGATGGGCCACAGGCTTGGCACTTGAGACTCTCCAGTTGTCCATTTTAGAAATATAGATCCCGATCTGGACTAATCTAATTTGACAGCTAAGGAAAGGAACAAGGAAATAATATCTAACAGACATAAATAGTACTATATGTAGTAAATTTCTTAAATGAAGCCATAGACCAGGAAAGCAAAAGAAAGGTAAAAAATTGCTTTGGAAAGCATTAATAAAAAACCTCTTATCCCAAGAGCATATCAGGGAAGGAAGAAGAATCCAGTGCCATGACCATCATATTCTTCATGGTGAGTGACTCCAGGGGCTATGGTTGATGCTGTTGTCCTCTCCAGTTGGTCCAGAGTTCCTGAAGGTCCAGAAGAAAGTGAAAGGGTGAGCATATGTCCAAAGAAAGGGGTAGAAAATATTAAATACATGCATGACAATTTTATTATTGCTATGATTGAGACTTTTACCATACAGTAGTACTCTAACTGCATTCCTGGTCTCCCTTCTTCTGCAATCATAACATTTACGGTCTTGAATTGCAGATTGTAATTAATGATTCTTGAAGTACACCATTAAGATTTTTGTTGCAGTAACAATAAATTCTTGGCTTTATTTATGTATGTGTCATGCTTTCTCTTAGTTCACAAAGAAGATTTTGAGAATAATGGTGTATTATTTCGCACACAGAATGCAAAGAAATGTTTATTTTCAACTCAGGTGTGCCTAAGACAAGGGAAGCCAGCACTTTGAGCTTGTTGTCCAGTACTGGCACTGACTGCATGGCTACTCTGGAGCTAGCACCCTTTAAAAGTGATTTGCCATATATTCAATTTGTAAATTCTTTTGCAGACACTGTTTCCTGAAGAAACAAGATGTTTCCAGTCAAGAGCCTCTCTGGAAAGCAGAGGAAAGCAACATGGCTGTTGCTCGGTTTGGGTGAGCCCCTCCCTCTTGCTGAGCCCTGCCTGTCCCCTTTCTGGCCCAGGTCGGTGTCTCTGGTCTGTCTGGGTCATCCCTGGTGCTGACCATCAACCCTGGCCCCTATCAGAGTAAAAGTCACAGGAGAAAAGGACAAATTTAACTTCAATCATTTTGGAGGATAGAGGCATGATAATAACCATGTCTGTGGGAATGGGAGGGCAGAGATTTAACAGCTATGGGAGACACCTGGCCTTGATCTCAGAGGGCGACGTGTTTCGTCGTGTTTTGTCTTTTCCCTGGCTCTGTCTCAAGAGCTGTTACCCACAACGGTAACTCAAGGTAAAAATACTACCTTCTTACCATTAAAGGTGCCATGCTGAAGTCATGTTAGGGTCTCCAAAAGGAAATTTTGACCATGTCTGAAAGACTTGGACCTCCATTTCTGGAAATGATGTGTTTATATATTAAACTGAGATTAACTGTGAAAAACACTATTGTGCAGCCATAAGCACCAGAGGACCAGGGAACAGCTTGAAATGTCAGGGAACGGTAGAAAAATCCTTACAGTTTAGGCAAAAGGGGATGGATGTGGGAAGAGAGGTTTTTATTACAGATACCATCTGATGGTAGTTTTACCAGGAAATAACTGTATATTTATATTTTTAGAGGCAATTTTCCAGCCTAATAATACTACTATTGCTGTATGCTGAGAGTTGCTGTGCCTGTGAGAGTCCCATACACTGAGCAACTTGCCATAAAGGAGGAATTGTGCTGCTGTGCAGAAGTGAGGCCTTTACTCAAATGGATATGCTCGGGTTGCTGTAGGTACGTGGAAATGAGCACGCACAGATGTTAGCAGGCACAGAACAAGGCAATGGAATAAGCTTTTATTTTATATTGTTTTTTCTCCAACTGGATTTATTTCCATTGACCACCATAAAATCTTTTCTGTTAAGGCCAATGTGAGTGTATTTTTTATTCCTTCATGAAAAAACAACCCTTCAGATTTACCTTTATTTAGGGCCTATTAGTGATTTCTCTGTGGATGTGACAGCCTGGACAGAGAGCAAGAAAACGGGATTGGTTTTCTCACAATGGACTTATGAGACTTTTTTTGGGAGTTGTAGAGAAACTATGACAACTTGTTAGTATAAACAACCTGAAGGTGGTGTTTTCCTACTCTGTTTTTCTGTTGTTCTCAAGGAGTGTTTGTGAGAAAGATGTTTTTGTTAATTAGCCAATCAAGTAGAATATGTTGAACCTATCTAAAAAATAAGAGAATTTTTGTATTAAAGCTGCTGTTGTGTGAACCAGCCTTCTGGTGAATTTGTGTCATTTCTTGCTCAACGGTGACAATTTCTCTATCTGGACAGGTAAGCAATCACTGAATTTAAATTTGTGTTTTAACCAAGGGACACAAAAATGTGATAAAAATGTCTTCTGTCCTTTTTGCAAATCTAATTCCAGGCAGCTGAGATGAATGCCTTCCATGTATTTCCACTAGATTTGAAAGACCTGTCCCATATCCTAAATTTTGAGGCCCTAGTGCTGTTATTGTCATGGTGGTCTAAAATAATAAGAGAGTCAGTGTTCATAAATGTAGCAACTAAGATTTGGAATAAAGGAAACTGAACAACAACTCATAAGGTCTGGGACATGAAAAAATCTTTCTCAGCTGCTTCTTCAGGACATAATGGGGGCAGTTGCCTACCCAAAAGTTTTTCTCCAGTTGCATTACTTTGATAAAAGTTTTCACCTGTCCTTCTTTCCAAAGTGGTTTTCCACCTGGTTAATTTTTTGAAAGATTGTTACCCAAAAGGTATCTATCAGTAAGAATTTTTTCTGTTTCTATTAGGTGTAAAAGTATTTGAATCTCAGCTAGAACACAAAAGAATTTGCACAGAATCTGTTCTGAAGCAAAAGACAGGGAGCTGCCACCACATGATAGTAAAAAGTAAATCACAGAATCAAAGAATAGCCTGAGCTGGAAGGTCTCCGTACTGATCATTGAAGTCAAACACCTGGCCCTGCACAGGACAACTCCAAGAATCACACCATGTGCCTGACAGTGTTGTCCAAGTCTTATGTGGGATAGAGTGCTGGACTGAAAAGTTGATATGCCATTCCTTAAAGTTACAGCTGAGATGTATGGGAGTATGAAGAATGTTATGTTGAAAAGAGATTATGCCTTACCATTCCACTTCATTGCATTGCTGAGCTAGCCTGTCTTTAAATTCATAAAGGTTTGTACTAGCTGGGTGTCTCAGTGGGATCAAGGAGATGAGGGTTCAATAGTGACCTGTTACACATATGCACAAGCAGGGTCTCCTTAAAAATGGTGGCTTTCCAGGGCCAAGTACACATATGAAGTATGTTTTCTTGGGCAAATATTGGAATGCTTCTTCAACAATGCAGAAATCTCAGGCTCTGCTCAAGGAGTCTGATTTTCCTCTCCTGTGAGTCACTATGGGAAGGGGGCAAATCTGTTCCTGGGAAGGGAATTGAGCTTGAGGTCAGGTTTATATGAGCTGACTGCAGTTCCACCAGAATAGCTGTGAATAAGTCTTATAACTGAATGACAATTTGCAGCTGTAATGGATGATCCTACATGCCTTGCACTGCCCAGATTCTGGTACTCACATAATTATTAAAACTGTGGTAGGCTTCTTAATATATAAAGTGGAGGTTGGTGTGTGGAGCAAGTGCAGAAGGTCACTTTGCAGGCTGAAGCCCAGTGCTCTCTACCTCCTTTACCAATGTATGAAAATTGCCAGACACATTTAATTGCTGATTTACTAAGTAAAATGTGTTATTTTTGATACTTCCACCAAGAATATATACTTGCAATATTTTTCCTGTCAATATAAGTGTTTCTTGGAAATATCTGTGGTTGCTGTAAATAGAACAAATACACCAGATGTAGCAGACTAAGGCAGAGTCTAAGTATGTGATCCTTTTACTGTAAACTTTGCTGAAAACTAAAATGTGTACTTTTTTGTGACTAAATAAAAGAGAAAAATGTGAGGTCTTCACTAGTATTGCAATCAAAGTACTGGAAACATGTTAGTGGTACTTGAATCTTGCAGGGACTAGCAAATATTCTATACAAGCTATTCTGTACAAATATTCTATACAAGTTTCCTGTATTAATAGACTGGCTGATGTCCAAACTGAGGCTCCTCTGTGAAAACAAACACTGTTTTAGGGAGATTAGTCAGCAAATTCTTAATAATTAAATAAACAGTTTAGTCAAGACACACCCTCCCAAATCTTTGCCAAGTTCATATTACAATAGCAGACAACAGTGTATGAGGGAAAATTACATTCACAGACACCAGCAATAACTGAACCACGTTCCTTAATATATAGTTGTTTCAGCAGGAATTTGTATTTTGTGTGTTGGCTTCTAAGAGGGCTCTAACTTCTTCCCTAATAGAGGGAAAATCTGGAAGCATTGTGTTGTTTATGAAACATGGATATGACTTTGTATCCTAGACTGAGAATTTATTGCATGATTTGGAAAGGGACTGCACAGAGGTGGAGGAGGAAAGCAAGGAAAGAAAAAGGACAAAAAGAGATTCAGAGGCAGACATTATTCAAAACCACAGTCAAGGACACAGCAATAGTAGGTTAGATATTAATAGCCTGCTGGATAACTTCATTGCTCCAAAATGCCTTTTAAGAAATCACATTTTATTCTTGCCAGAAGTTACTTACTTCCCACAAAGAATGTTTTCCTGAAACTTTTTCCTTACTTTATAATCACTGAAATAAGAAGAAATTAAAATAAAAAAGCAGGAACCTTCTCTTGTTGAGGTAGCTGGCAAGATCTCCAAAACCAAAAAGTTAAATTCTCAGGAACCTGAATTTTTCAGATTAAAGTTCCCTAGCCAAAACCCCAATCTCAATGGTTCTTTAATTTTTCACACTTTAAATCTCTAATAATGCATTAAAGAATCACTTCAAATTAGATGTGCAGAAAGATCATAGTGCTCAGCTGTATTGTGAGTTTAATAAATAATTTTCTGTAAAGACAGATAAATTTCTGTACATCTTGCATTAGACAATTGCTTGTTTTCTCCCTCATTAGTAAAGCCCTATTTTGGTACATAGATCAAATTATTGCCTGTCCACCTTTAAGTAAATCCTCCTCTTATATCTGAACAAATTTTTGAACTAATTACAAACACATCCGTGATAGATTTTAAAACGTGGTATTTGTTCTGAAAGTCATACTGCCAGGGCTAAAGTTATTACTAGAAAACTAGATACTTTGGCAGGTATTTGTAAGAGACATTACTAAATCGAAACAGCTCTGGCCAAACTTGGACACTGCATTAAATGACTTCTTGATGTACTGAAGTTGGCATAAGAAGGAATTCTTTTGGCTGGTTCTAGCTTTAGCTGGGGGAAATGAAAACTGTATGGAAAAGGCAAAAATACCTGCCCTTGCAGTCAGAGATGCTCTCTCAACTCTTCTTTCCCTGCTCCTCTCCCCAGGCAAAGCTGCCAAATATCAGAGGGAGCTCATCGGGAAAGAGCGATCTTTCCACAAAGGGAACGAGCTGATCAGTGGTAGGAACTGAAGGTGTTGTTGTGGGGTAAGGTGTGTTACCATGCAGATGGAAAGGGAGCTGTGGGGTGCCAGGGCATGCAGCAGTGAAGAAAGCAGCCAAGCTGGGCCATAGACAGAAAAGAAGTAGGTCAGTGACAACCTGGTTCCAAAGCAGGCTACCTGGAGTCAGGCAAATCTGCAGATCAGAATGGAGTCTGCCAAGCTTAGGGGAACTGCTGCTCAAAACGGTGCCAGACAGGCAATTTTCCCCTGCTGATATCAGCATTCTTCTCCCCATGAGGAGCAGCAGCTGGAAGGGGACACAGGACGGGACAGCCCGGTTTGGGGGCAGCACAGTCCTGCGGAGGTGGCTGGGGGTTGCTTTTCACACGTCTGCTCAGACAGCCCAGCTGCCAGGAGTGCTTCCAAATCATTCATGGAGTTGGTCTGAGCTGTTTAAAGAGAAGCAGGATGAGACTGAATGGCCTGAACAAACAATGCTAGCACAGTTGCTAGTCTCTTTAGCATAAAAGTATAAATAGGAAGAAAAAATAGCTTTTTTCCCCAGTTGCTTAGTTTTAGCAATCAGTAAGGGAAATGGACATGCAGTGTAAGACAAGCCACAGTTTTCTATCTCCAAAACACATTCCAACAAGCCATAAAAGCCTGATACAAAGGGATGGATTTGAATCCCAGGTTATGTCCCAAAGAAATAAAAGCTAAATACAATTCTTTCTTAATCTCTATGTTATCCCCAATGCCTTGCACAAAAGAAAACTATGAAATGCTAAGTGCCAAACTTGGTCAATCAATAAGTTTACTCCAAGTGACGTCAATATAAATGAGGTACAGACAGGTACAGACTTAGCTAAGTCTATCCTACCTGAATGCCAAGAACATACCCTTGCCTAAATGGGACATATGTAGAATTCCTTTAAAAGAATGTGACTCAGAAACATTAAATTCCTTGAAAATATTGATGTCGAACAGAGAATACGTTGGAAATCAATACTCTCACAAATGTATATTGGAAGAACAGAACTTGTAAGTCCAGGAACATGGTTTACTGATGCACTTGGCAGTTCTGCATTAGTGGTTGGACTCAGTGACCTTAAAGATGCTTCCCGAAGTAATGAATGGCCATTCTATGCTGTTCTAATTATTTTCACCACAACTCTCTCAAAACAGCCCTAATGTGCTGGGAACATCTGCAGCCAGAGACATGGAAAAGTCAATGGAATCTTGACACTAACACTTCTGCCAGAGATGAGTGATGGAAGAAGTAAGGCAGCCCAGTAAACTGGACAGAGTTCATTTAATTCCAGGCTTGGAATAAACTGGAGCTTTTAATCTTTATGACTAACTGGCTGTTGGCAACCAGGTTAAAGCTGATGGGTCGAGTACCCTGGGATCAAATCTCACATGGAAGTGTGATCTCATTAAAACAACTCAGCAGACCCGATGTGCATCAGATTGTTCCTACAGAGCAAGAATAAAGGTATTAATTCCTTGGCTCTTCTTTATTGTCTTCAACACTAATGAAACATCCTGCCTATGGTAGACAAACCATCTCAGCTGAGCAAAGAGCTATCACAGTCCCTGTGAAACTACTAAAATGTTTGTGGTTGGCAAGCCTAGCTAACATAACATCTGGTATGAGAAAGAATCCATCACATAAGCCAAGATGAGGCATGTCACTGCTCAGAGACAGATGGGATCCATTTCCCCACAGACTGTGAAAGCTCTTTTTCAACAACATTTGATTGAGATCACTCAACTGACAGTGCATCAGACAAGATAAATGGTGACCTAGCAGCAGTCTCCCACTCCATCCCTGCTGCCAGCTCAGCAGGTGAAGTTGCAGCAGGACCACTCTAAGGAGGAAGGGCAGGTGTGGACCCCTGTGTCCAGCTTGCAGAGCTGTGGATCAACGTTACATTAGACTGCAGGGCTGCTCTCTCCCCCTACATCCAGACACGGAGCAGGATGCTGCTGACTCAGGGACCCACAAGCAGCTTTGCATGGCTTAGCTGGTGTTTGTATTCTAAATCTCTCTGTTTTGCATCTGTTTTGCCCACACAGCAAGGCAGCAATAAATAACCATAGTAAAAATGATGAGCCATCAATCCATCCTGTTTCTGTGTTCCACAAGGTGGAACAGGAGAAAGAACCTGGTGGGAGAGCATGGTCACAGACATGCAGTGGGCTTGGCAAGGGCACCAGTGTGCACTGGGACTATCCCAATGATGGGGAAGGTCAGTGGGTAATGACACTGCTCCCACAGTATACCAAATTAGTCAAAGATCAAACAAAGCCCTGATGTTCCATCTAATTCGTACTCATTTAAAGAATGTTTCTGTGTGGTTTTGGAAATGAATGCAATGAGCTTAATTTTGAGGAAGGACATTGTAAAATAACTCTTTTAAAGGATTTTATTGGTCAGGTTTTTATAATAGCACCCAGAAGAGTTATTAATACAGAACTAAATACAGATTATTCAAAAAGTTTGGCCAGTGATCAATAAAGACTATCAGTTAACATTACACAAAAGCTGATTTATGTAATTGTTAGCATGGCTTGTGCAACGCTCCAAACAAATGAATAGAAGTCAGAATACAGCTGCCTTTTAAATCCATGCCCCAGATAGGAGACAGACACAGGGGATTTAGTGATTTGATCATGCAGAATAATAGCCAGCTTTTGGCAATTGGATGATATGGTGCTGATTATGTGTACTATTTGTTGAATGTTTGAGGTGTCCAGGAAGGGAAGAGTTTCCATGTAATTTAAAATATGTATTGAATTGGTATCGGAGAAAATACCTAAGAGAAACAGGACCACCAAGAAGCACAAATAGAAAATCAACCTTATGAGGAATCTGGGCTTTCCATTTCAGAGCAGATTAAAAGTGCTCTATCAATTGAGAGTCTACAGAGGGAGATTTTAAAAGATGTGGAACACAGATTTGTTTCTCTGGAGCCACCCTTATCATACAAAAGGTCTGCAAGCACATTTAGTGTGTAACTTCAGAAACAATACCCCATTACATAAACCCAGATGTGCAGTGCAGTGGTACCTTTTCCAAACCAGCACTGTTCATCTTGGATAATCCACTGCTACACAACTGAGTATCTCTGAATATTTGATTGTTCTTTGTGGCTACTCCAAGGCACAGCAGCTGCCAAAAGCACCCAGAAAGGCTGCTGCAGCAGAGGCCCCTGTAGAATCTACACACTCAGGCATCCTCCACTGTGGAGAGGGATGCTGTGTGAGGAGGGGGAGAGGGACAGGGGAGGGTTCTTGTGTGTGTTACACCACTGCCGCTGCAGCATCTCCGTAGCAGCAGTGGGGTGGTGCATGGCTGCCTGAAACCAAAGCTGGAAACCTGGACAGAAAAAGGTGAGACAATGCTTGAGCACTGAACAAAAAAACAGAAGGAATTGCTACATCACCAAGGAGTTTGTCTCAATTAATGTAAGGAATTCGGATATTGCATATCTTCACTTAGAATTATGTATTAATTGCAATGACCTATGTCCATAGCAATAGGCTGCCAGGCAAGGTAAAACAGATGCAAGAATGAGTGTGCTTTGAATCACACCTCATGAGTACAATCTGATAAAAGAGTCAGACAAATCTTAATTTCAGATTACTTTTGGTTACTGGGATGGAGTTTGTTCTCTTCACAGTAGCTTGTATGGGGCTGTGCTTTGGATTTGTGCTGAAAACAGTGATGATAACACAGAGACATTGTAGTTATTGCTGAGCAGTTCTTACATAGTATTGAGGACTTTTCTGCTCCTCACTGCATCCCACCAGTGAGGATGCTTGGGGAGGGAGAGCCATAAGAAGCTGGGAGGAGACACAGCCAGGGCAGCTGTCCACAAATGACTACAGGGATGTCCCATTCCATATGTTGGCATGCTCAGCATATAAAGCTGGGGGAAGGAGGAAAGGGGTGAGAAGTTCAGAGTGGTGGTGTTTGTTTCCTAAGTCATCACCATGTATGTTGGAGCCTTGCTGTCCTGGGGGTGACTGGACATATTCCTGCCCATGGGAAGCAGTGAATTAATTGTGCAGCTTTTGCTTTCCCTGTTAAACTGTCTGTATCTTGACCCATGAGTTAATTCAGTTTTACTCTTTCTGTCCTCCCACCCATCCTACTTGTGGGAGGAGTGAGCGAGTGGCTGGGTAGGGCTGAGTTACCAGCTGGGCTTCAAACATGGCATCCTTCACAAGGACTATTTCAGAAGGGGAGAAAACAGGGTAAGGCTTTATGACACTTCTTTGCCTGTCAAAATGTTATTGAGATTGTATCACAAAGCTGAGATTCTACAGTGGATGAATCCAAAGGATCTCATGCAGAAGAAAGATAAGTCACACTGTGTTGAAACCCCACAAGGAAACTCACATTATTTTGGAAGAATAGACCTTTACACTGTTTCTCCAATCGAGCAGCTGCTTATGAAGAATTTTACTCCTTCCCTGCCACATGTGAAATATTGACAAGATACCTATGCTTTAATCTGGCATTGGTTTACCATTCTGATTTCCCTTCTTTCCACATTTAAGTGGAATTTTGCTTCCAACAGGAAATCAGCAGAAAACCTCTCAGCAGCTGGAAAAAATGATAAAAGAAGAGGACTAGAAAATTTTAATGTATGGAAGAATAAACTCTCCTTTTACCTGTTTACAAAAACTGATCTTGGAACGGTCTTCACATCCCATTTCTGCAACTTAAGTAGGGCATTGGTAATACAACAACAAAGTCATACAAAGTATGGAAATTTTAGTTCAGAAAAGCTTTTCATATTTTGTAATATGACTTTATTTTAAGCTGGATAAAAGCCAAAAAATTCAGTTTTCTTCTGAATAAAATTCCAAAGCATTTTCCAGGCAGTTTGGTTTCAATATAGTATACTTTCTTGAAAGCTGTTCTAAAACACAAAGAAGTTACATTTTTTCCATTTTTAAACAGTTCCTGTTTCCTCTGTTCTCTTTATAAACTATTTTTTGCAATTGTACATTTCAGAGTGATGATATTCCATTAAGTCGCTCCAGCAAGTTATAAGCAGATCTTCTACCTCTCTTCTCATTGCTCCAAATGACCCCAAAAGTGTAGTTCTCTGCATTTAATGGGGGGGGATGGGGGGGGCAGCGGGGTGGGGGCAGGGGGTAGAGAGGGAAGTGGGGGAGAAAGGATTAATTAATGGAATTATTTTAATATTTTAGAAGTGTCTTTTCTTAGTAAATCTCAGTGTAGTATATTTGAATACTCTGGATGGCTGAAATAGAAACATTTGTATTTCTGCCCCACAAAGAAGCTGCTGCCTTGACAGCCCTGGAGGCAAGAAGATGAGAACTGCTATTGAATGCTCCCAGTTGGGCTCAGCACATCCAGTCTCCAAGCAGAAATAAGGGATCAAGTCCCCACTGCAGCTGCAAGAGCCTCATGTGGTGCAGAAGTTTTTGGATCCTTTCCACGCCACAGCAGACAGCAGTTCCATAGACACCGAGGTGTGATGCTGAACAATGTGCAGCTGGTAGGAATTATTTAAGGGCAATTTAGTAAATTAGACTAATGATTCAAATGAATGCACTCACAGTGGTTGGTGTAGCTGGAGGGCCAGAACGGGGTTTTCCCCACTGGGAATCCCAGACCAGCAATCAGCTAAAATGGGATGGTGCTTTACAGAGGGTTCCCGTCAGAGGGCTCACAGGGGCAAGCAGAGAGACTTGAACAGGCAGGTTTGACAGGACTGGCACCCGTGATGATACCTGTTGCTAGTACAATGCTGACAGATTTCCACTTGCCAGTGTGGTTAGACCTCTGGCTGGTTCATCATTCACACCTTTGGCTTGCACTGACGGAAGAACAGAAAATAACTTCATCTCCGAAAGTATTTCAGAACAATAAAGCAGCTGTCCATAAAAACAGAGTAGGAGTATCCCTTTTCTAATAGAAATGTGCCTTGCCTTTTGATAGGGAATGCTCTAAACGTCTGAAGAGCACAGCTCCACACCACCTCCTGTTCCCAGCAGCGTGGCTGGCTGAGGCAAGAGCGGCTGATTGCTGGATGCAAACGTTTTGTTACCAGAACATCTCCCTGCATTACAATGATGAGCATGTAATCTACTTAGAGACTTCAGTGATCTCATACAGGACTTTAGATGGGCTGGGCTGTAGGAAGACTGTGACCCAGCTAAGTGTTTACTTTAGCCTGTCTGATGGATTGCATGCTCCTGTGAGGTAATCCAGTTAGAGTAAAATCCAGCTGGCTCAAATCCTTCCCTACTAGTTAATTCAGTTAATATGTAAAACAAGTAAGGTGAGATGGAGTAATGCTAGGGAAAAAAAAAAAAAAAACCAGGGAAGAAATGGGGTTCAACACCAGTGAAAACTAGCCTAGCTAGAAACCGGAACTAGCTGAATAACACTCACTCACTGACAGGTTTTATTCTGTTTGTAGAACTCACTTGCTTTTACAAAATTGCCTAAGCAATAAATAAATGTTTTTCCTGAGAACTTGGACTTTGGCAGGAAAGGGCACCATCTTGTAAATGGAACAAAATTAGTCAGTTTTTATTGTTTGCTCCCAGAGAGCAGCCAGGCAGCGCTGGCTGGCAGGAAGCCCAGGGGCCAGTTCCATTTTCACTCTGTTTCACAGCTTTGCACTAGCAGGTCACATAGGAGTGTTGCATTGTGGCCCATACCATCATGCTGTTGTTTAACCCTGAATGATTTCCTGTTTCCCCTATTAGGCTCCAAATCAAAGGTAAGAACCATTTCACATCATTATTTGTCCAGAAGAAAGAGCTATGCTGAGAACAAACAAATTTTCAAAAACATAGTATCAAGCTTTGGATTGCAAGCCCATCCCCTTTAAAACCTAGGTTCACTACCTCAGACAAACAATTCCACAATATGTCATGCTGAGCTGGAAGCTGCCTGAAATTACTGCACTGAAATCACTGAGAATAACAATGTACCTGAAATTCCAGCACTCCCCAGGGCTTAGGTGTTTACTCCAAGATTCATTTGTAATGCTGCAGCTGCTAAAGAAACAAGAACTCTTCAGAGGTAAAGCATTTAACACAGAACTAATTTTTTATGTGGAGAGATTTGCTTCTAGGCAGGATAGGGGTTGGCAACCAGACCTTGCCTTAGAAAAGTTTGCCCCTCCAAACATTAGTAGCAGATAAAAGAAATTGTTCTGCCATTCTTATTCTTGAGCTTATTCAATATTTTCCCTTTGAAAACAAGCTATTTTAAAAATCAAATTAAATATATACCAATATGTTATACATTGAATATAGGACTCAAAGGAATTCTAAATTTGACAATGGCACATAATTGGAGGGCAAAGAGGGCCTGCAGAGACATCTCAACAGTTAAAGGAATTAGCCATTACCAACAAAATGAAGTTCAATAGGGAAAAGCGCCAGATTCTGCACTTGGGATGTGGAAACCCTGGATGTACAGACAGACTGGGGAATGAGAGGCTGGGCAGCAGTGCCATGGAAAGGGCCCTGGGCTTCTGGTCCATGACAAGTTGAACATGAGCCAGCAGTGCCCTGGCAGCCAGGAGGGCCAAGCGTGTCCTGGGGGCATCAGGGACAGCATGGCCAGCCGGGCAAGGGAGGGGATTGTCCTGCTCTGCTCTGCACTGGGGCAGCCTCACCTTGAGTGCTGGGGGCACTTCTGGGTGCCACAGTGTAAAAAAGATATTTTAACTACTGGAAAGAGCCCAAAGGAGGGCAACAAAGATGTTGAAGGTTCTGGAGGGGAAGTCATAGGAGGAATAGGTGAGGGCACTTGTCTGTTCGGCCTGGAGAAGAGGAGACTGAGCTAAGAGTTCCCTGCAGTTACAAGTTCCTTGGGACAGGAAGAGGAAGGGCAGGCACTGATCTGTTATCTGTGTGACTGGTGACAGAAGCCAAGGGAATGGCCTAAAGCTGAGCTGGAGGAGATTTAGGTTGGATATCAGGAAAAGTTTCTTCACCCAGTGGGTTTTTGGGCACTGGAACAGGCTCCCCAGGGAAGCGGTCACAGCACCAAGCCAGACAGAGTTCAAGAAGTGTTTGGACAATGCTCTCAGGCACCTGGTGTGACTCTTGGGATGCTCTGTGTAGGATCCTTGAGGGTTCCTTCCAACTCAGCATACTCTACAACTTTAGGACATTTTAGTTAATTTTAGAGAAATAAGGACAGCACAGCCTGTTGCTGCACTTAGTTGAGAACTGATGCATGTCTTCAACCAAGTAGCCTCAGTCCCTACTCAGTCACTTCTCTTACTGACTTCCAAAACCACAGTCCTATAGTCCTTCTCCTGCTGATACTGTCATTCAGAAGCAAAATATAAGCATGTGAGCCTGATACTGTTATGCAGGTCTCCAGCTGGACCTGCTGACACTTCATGCACCCTTTATCAGGAAACCTGGCTGAACTGGCTGGGTGAAAGAAGAGACAGATGGCCATCTGGGACTAGTATATCCTTACACGCAGCTTGTGTGATCCACTGTAATTTGGAGGCTTTCAGGAAAAATGAGATTTATCATCAAGTAGAAGTTATAAGAACTGGTCAATATACAAATGAGAGAGGGTATAGTCTGCTAGTAACTGTTTTTGAGAGGTGTACTTCAAAATTCTTGATCTTTATTATGCCAGTTACATTATGGATCACAAATGATGCATCAGAGTTACATGATGAGGGGTTAACATGATTTGATTAGCATGAATCCAAAACATACTTTTCAGGGTAATAGACACTAAGAAAGCATTTGCTGTAGGTATGGTAACACAAGCCACATAATTTCTCTCTTATAGACTCCACATTCATTGCTTTTTCCACAAAAATGGGCAAACAAACAAAACCTTATCTTATACTAATGTTTGACTTGAAATAAGAAGAGTTAGTCCCACATTATGCCTTGCAAAGGACCTTTTGCAACACGACAAATCCCTAATCTTCTCAAATTTACTAAAATCCTTATTCAAAAATACATTCAAGAAAACAGGAATTTTACCACAGAAGAACATGTTAGGGAAAAAAGAAGGCTCTGTAGTCTGATCCTTTTAGTCAAGGAAGAATCACTGACCATTTCCTTTCTATTAATCTGTGCAAAACCAATGTTTTCTTTTTTAAGGATTTTGTAAGTTGCAAGAAATTTTCAGTTTGCTTCAAATGCTAGAAACACCTTTTAACACCAAAGCAAAGAAGTGCATAAGTCAAACTCACTCTAAGACAAGTAATTGCAAAAGGCAGGGACCCCTATGTGAGTTCAGGTACTCATGCCTTGCTGGCAAAGGAGGGACTGGTTCCCAAGGTGTAGCAACACAAGGTCTAATCCAATTAATACCTCTAATACACCTAATAACTTATTTTTCCGGTGTTGATTAAGGTGTTCTGTTTTCTGGAGCCTAGATTCACTGAGAATTGAGATTGCTGCATCCTGCTGGTTAAATTTCCTACCCCTGCTGTTACTGGTCTAGCCCCTCTGAACCACCTTCCCTCTATCACAGCTCCTGGCACACACCTACTACTCTGTGCACAGAAAATTACACAGCTGCAGCACCACTGCCAGCTCAACACTCTAGATTTAACCTGCCAAACACACCTGGCAGTGGAGAGAAAACAGCTGTGATTAAAATCAAGCCATCACCCTCCTTATCCTGCCTCGCTTTCCTCCTTAAATTGTCTCTGCACCAAAGATGACAAAATATTGGCAAGTATTAGACAGCTGGCATGCATAATCCATCCAAGTTATTTTGCAGTCTGATTCTGTATGTCTACAGGACCAAAGTGAAGACAGAACCATGATATATGCAAAACCTACACTGTCTGCACCTAGCCACGGCACCATGGCTGTGACAAGTGCTTTAGCTCCTGTTAGCAGCACGTGCACCTGGGGCTGAAGGGTGGCTTTCCTCTGGACGTGTGTCACAGCACGTCACCACACTCCACTGCCTTGGATACCCACAAATATGGGCTCAAACCTGAACAGGCCATAATCCCATCTATTGCCTATTCTGTCTTGTGCCCTTCCAAATTTTGGGCCTATTCACTTCACATAATTTCAGAGGAGGAAAAAGACCTTTATTACAGGCCTGTATGGAGCCATGTGCAAGGTTGGAGCATCTCAGCACTGCTGCACAATGAGCAAAGAGGGATTAATTAATAGGCTCAGAAATGGCCATGAACAAAACAGCAGTGTGATTTTGGAAACACTGTCAACAAGGAAAAAACACAAATAAGCAAGCTAA
Source organism: Pyrgilauda ruficollis (assembly GCF_017590135.1). NCBI lineage: Eukaryota > Metazoa > Chordata > Aves > Passeriformes > Passeridae > Pyrgilauda > Pyrgilauda ruficollis. The sequence goes on along the minus strand of NW_024523822.1, from coordinate 6,054,759 downwards.
ACCTTTTCCTGTTGCAAGGCATTTATTCATATCTCAAAAATATCAGGGTTTTGAATTCATAATACAAAATGCTTGCCCTTGACAGCCAAGCTGAGAAGGCTGCCCTTTCAACTTAACCATGTGGAGTGAGAGAGACAGAGGTCTTCAGTGATCCCATCACTCTCCTTCATGGTTTGTGTTTTAAGGAGAGGTGGAGAGAGAACCAAAAAGAGCTGAGAGGATTGTTCCAAGATCTATAGTCTCCAGAAGCTATTTGAGAAAACTGAAACAGCACAGCCAGTATCATAAGACTTTACACCTACCACATTTTTTCTGTCTTCTGAATTCCCATGTTGTTCAATAAGTTCCCCACTAATAATTTTAGCAAGGGAATGGAGGATGTCCTAATGGTAAATATATAAGCTGTGAATGCAACCAAAAATAAATATAATATTTTAGTACAATACATAGCATTGTAGTAAAACTCAAAAATGAGTTTGACATTCAAATTTTACAGCAGTCAAGCATAGTTTTTTATACAAGAAGCAATGAAATAGATACCTATAAAGACTCTGAACTGGAAACTTCCCTTGTAACTATTCTTTTTAATTGGGAATAGGTTTGCTAGAAATAATATTAAATATCAAAAAGAATGAAAAACAGGGACCCAAGAGGTCTGAAATGAATAAATCTCTGCTATATAGCAACTAAATTCATATGGTAGCTTTGCCAAGGTATAGTCTGCTGTAAGATATTACTGCTTTGTCCAGTAACATGTTTCTAATGCCTGCAGAGTGAGAATTGTGCTATTTACTCACAAAGTTATTTATTTCACACCATAACAATTCTTAGGGTTATGGAAAATATTTGCATGCATCTGACAAGACTTTCATTTATTACAATACTTGGTAAAACTTTTCAAGATTCAACATAACTGAGTTACTTCAATATGAATGTGAGAAGAAGCTATTTATAGAGCTTCACAGATTTAAAAGACTTCAAAAGAATATTTGAAGTTCAAGAAGTAAGAAAGAAGAGAAAAAAGATGAAAATTTGAATATATGACTATAAGAATTTTATCATTCATAAAAATGACTTTACAAAAAAATTAAAAGATCAATCTAAAATGCAACATAGCTAACAAAGTCATATTACTAGTTCATAATTAAGAAAAGAATACTCAGTAGGTTCACATTCAGCCAGGCAACATCAGCATGTTATGTGTCACTTCCCTTTAGTAACAGCCTCATTACTCTCTTCACCAGCTAATTACATTGAAACCCTCCCATCTTTCATAATGTTTTTACAGAAGAAGCCAAGTGTAAAGATAGACTTGGCTATCTTTAGATATCTAAAGATAGGCATTTTTTTGTAAAAGCAATTTTTATTTTCTGTTCTGGTTCTGGGTAAGGTTTGACCTATCCCATCAATTATGGCCTTTCCACTATTGCATGAACAATTAACCCCTTGTTTGCCTCCTCAACCATATTTACTAAACCTTCATTAATAATAGATACTAAGCAAAAAAATAAGAGTTCATGTGTGTGACTAACTTGGCTGAAAACATCTATATAGTAATCTCACTAAAAATACTAAAAGGTTCAGGTAATTGCAGAGTTGGCTTGAGGTCCAGAACTAAAAAATTAGTCATAGATTTATGAAAATACTCTACCACCCCTAGGGAAAACACAGAAAAAGCACATTATTTTTATTTAAAATATTTTCTATCCTTGCCCTTTCTATCCCTGCCTTTCCTGCACAAGACTACAATGTTTTTAGCATCAGAACAAGTCTTCCTAGTTCCTATAGCTTGTATTTTTTCCTGAATACCATTTATGATTTCCCTTGTGACCATCTCTCTGGACCTGGCAGCTCCTGTTCTTTTGCGTCAATCATTCCAATGTCAAACATTATAACCACTGCAGTTCTTCAGTTTATGACCTCCAGTTATGACCTGAGGGCAAGCCTCAAGTCAGCTTCACTCCCCCAGCTATCAATTTATTAAAACGTGCTCACATGTTAAAGCCTTCAAAATCTTCTGGATATTTTACTGGAGAAAATTTGGCTAAGAGTAGTAGCAGTAAAACTGGCTGCTGTTTCAAGATACAAGGGCTGCCCTTGTATCTTGAGACTTTCAAAAGTTGCCCCTTTCACTTTTGGACAGGACTTTTTGCTGCTGGCCATGGAAGCAGAGCTCGAGCTGGGGCAAGGAAGCCCCACGGGGTGGTTGGCACCACCTGTCACAGCAGGGCAGATGTGGCTTCTTCTGCGCGGAGGCTGGAAATGGTAGTCACAGTGAGCAATTCTGTCACAAGGGCAGAGAGGGAGAGAGAGAAAGCCCATCAGAATTTATGGCTAACACTGATTTTAAATAATAAAATACATGTAGTGTTTGTGCTTTGCGCATATGTAATTTTCATAAGCACAACTAAATTGGGTGTTTTTCCACTTAGGCCTCTACCAGGTTATATATAAGACAGCAAATATCCTTGTCTGTGCAATAGGTTAAAAATATTGTAGATTTACCTTGTTGACAATGTGTTCTGTAAGCAACACCTGAGACTGGAAGGCATCTCTGGCAATTGCCCTGTCCAACCCCTTGCTCTAGGCAAGGTCACAGGTTGTCCAGGGCCCTGTTCTGACAGGCTGTGAGTACCTCCAAAGGTGGAGACTCCACAACATCTCTCAGTAACTTGTTACAGGGTTTGACCACCTTCAGGTTAAAAGAGTTATTTTCTTGTATTTAAGTTGAAACTCACGCATTTTAGTTCCTGCCTGTTGCGTCTTGTCTTTCACTGAGCTTCACTGAGAAGAGCCAGGAATCCAGCTCCCTGATTCCCTCATCAGCTTTTTTGTCCACATTCAAAAAATCCCTCTTGAGTCTTCTCTTCTCCAGGCTGAACAGCCCCAGCTCTGTCAGCCTTGCTGTGTTCATCAGATGTCCTAGCTCTTTAATCACCTTCAAGGCCCTTTGCTGGACTCCCTCCTGCAGGTAGGTTCATGCCTTTCTCATACTCAGGAACCCCAGGGAGCACACAGCACTCCAGACGTGACCTCTTACCAAACTCTGGTCTACAGCAAGAGCTGTATTCTTCAAATACAGCCCCAGTTCTCCTGAAGAGGTCAGTCTGAATGGAAGGATTTTGTGTTATTAAACTGATTTTAAGTATCAGAGCTGCAAAAACAAACCACATAAGCCCTTGGACGTTGTTACAAGATGAGTCAAAGGCTATGCCTATCTGCCAAATACAGGAGGGCCAGGCGTCAGTCTGAGGCTGCTGCTTGATTGTGCTGATTAGCCACTGGCTCACAGCTCTGCACAGGCTCCTCCAGACAGATCCCTCCACAGCACGGCCTGGACGTGAGCAGGGAGGTGGCTGACCACAAGGACCACTCCCAAAAGACAAGTAAAACAGGGCTTGAGAGACACCAAACAACTGTGTTAGCTCTTCAGCAGGGAACTCTATTGTTCAAGAACCACTGGCATTGCAATTCATAGCACTGCTGGAATATTTGTTCACATCCAGTCTTTGCCAGTTTCGATTTGGAAGCAGAGGGGAAGCTTAAAAACAGCCAAAGTGATGTTACAAAATCTGACAGGAGCTATCAAACACACCTGGCAGCGAAGCAGCAAAGATTATGCTTCTTAGTCTAGACATGGTTATCATAACTCACATCTAGTATCTTGCCATCTATTCAAGGCGATTAAATTTTAATGAATTGCTAATTGCTAGTGACTTGTTTATAACTGATAATATTTATTCTCAAAGGAAAATTAAAATCAGGTTTATCATTATGCCTTTTTGTATGCATGTGCATTTACCCACATGTTTAGGATGAGATCATCTAGACCTGAGATATTTTTAGAACAATGTGTCTTAAGGATGTATGACAGGCACAGCATATAGCTTCTAAAAGACACTTCAACCAGCTCCTGGTTTTTCAAGATGTTATTTGATACTAAAGGCTAGAATCAAAATAATGCTGTTGTAACTCCATCCACAAGACACAATATTTGCAAATTCCATTTTCTGATTATGCTTTCAGATAGTAACTAAGTTTTGGTCCATTACATCCCATGCCCTAAAGAAAACCATTGTTTTCTACCATTGCATTTAGAAAGGCTGAAAGAAATGTTAACAGCATCAGGACTCTGAAAAAAAACAGCAGCTATGAAGTGAATTAAATAGAGAACATTCTGGTGAACATGAATGTTGGTGAGGAAGGGAAGTGAGAAACCTTCTTCCTGATCCCTGCAGGGAGGGAGGGGATATTTTTGTAACTAAAACCAACGGTTAACAGAACTGCCATTTCTTTTAAGCCAAGTGCTGTATGAGTCAACAATTTGAAGGCTCAAGTTTCAAAGAGTACCACTGTTAGCAAGCTCCTTATCCAAAGGAGCAGTGATTTTGAATCTTCAAAGACTCAGAACAGAGATTCAACACAGAGAAACTTTTTAGTGGCATTTCAAAGAAAGTTTAGGACCTCACTGTGTTGTGTTGTGTTGTAAATGCATGTAGAAAAAACAGGAAGGGCAGTGCTTCCCAACTTGGCAGTTTTCAAGATAACAAGTACATTCTAAGTGGAGATTGCCATGAATAAACATCTTTTCTACATCTAGAGAAGCAACTGCTTACAGTCAGGCCTGGCCCAGCAGCCAGTAGATTGATTGAATCAATCTTTCTTTCTGTATTGTACCTCTACCCTTTCAGAGGAGACAGCAGGGCACCATTAAGGCTGGCAGTATTTCTCTTCTGATTTTTACTTGTTTGCATTCTGGAACACAACTGCAAGCTCCTGCTTTAAATACATTCCATCCAGGGAGAAATCACTAAGGACACATCCATATCATCCTGTGGACAGCCAGCCAAAACAATTCACACATCAAGCAGCCCTCTCAAAATCATGGCATCTTAATCAAAATCATGGCACCATCTTCAATTAAAGGGCCATGAAGAGGAGGAGGCATGGGCATCCTTCCAACAAAGAGAAAGGTCACTCTGTGAGGCTGTGCCTGTTGCATCACTTGGACAGCAAGGACCAAAAATATGAGTGGGTCCAGCTATCAGAAGATCAGTTTTCATTTAGAAGAAAAGTGCCCTGAATTGTTTGCATTCATAAGCAGCATTATTTTAGAAAACATAGAATCATAGAATATTAGGAGTTGGAAGGGACCTTGAATATCGTCTAGCTCCAGCTTCCCCTGTCATGGGGGACCCATGCTTCCCATTAGACCACATTGCTCAACTCCTCATCCTGACCTGGCCTGGTCACTGCAAGGGATGGGGCATCCACAACTTCTCTGGGTAACCCATTCCAGTGTCTCGCTACCCTCACAGCAAAGAATTTATTCCTATATTTAGCCTAAATTTCCCCACTTTCAGTTTGTGTCCATTACTCCATGGTCTATCCTCAAATGACCTAAATCCCAAGAAAACACTCACCACATGGTACTAAAAATGAACAGTCAGCTGGCTCAGGGAGCTGAGTAAACACACACATTTGCAATGAAACTTTGCATTAGATGCACCCAGCCAGTAAAAATGCTCTGACGATTTCATTTGCAACAGGACACAGCCACCCACAACAAGCACATACACAAAATTTATAACCAGAGCATCTGAAGAGCAACAAATGCCAAGGAAATAAAGAATTTGAAAAAAATTGTTATGAACCAGTAATGAAGGAGGTTTAGGAAATAGCAATAGGAAATGAAAAGTAAAGATGAAGTGATACACTGAAAATGAAGAGTGTTTGCAAGAATGAGAGCTGAAATCCTGCCTTTCCTGCAGGCCAGAGGACTTAGGTCATTGACTCCTGCTGAGCCAAGGAGTTCATTGAAGGAGCACTGTTAGCAGTCCAGGCAAGGCTTGATGTAAAACTGAAAGACCTAGTGTGTTAAAAGCCCCAAGGAGAGAAAAAATATTTTAAGACAGAGCAAAGTTCAGCTGTGCTGAGATTTTTAGGACTAAGAATATAAAAAACTATTACTGACTTCATCTCTATAATCTGCGGACACACTAGAGGGAACTGAGAAAGAAAAACCCTGGAGCCTGTTGTTTTCCTGGGAACAACACCCAACCATTGTGTGCTAACCTAGAACGAAGGGTTGGGAAAGGCTGTGACTTGTGTATTTCTGAAGAGGAAGTTGGTAGCCATGAAGGGGTGTACTGGGGGATTAGACCAAGAATAAAACTGGGAATAACACCACTGGCCCTGGTGAAGGGCTGGAGTGCCACAAACAGCTGTGGCTAATGCACTTGATTAATGGATGATGAAGAGCACTGGCACATTTTTGTGCAGCCACCAATCTGCAGAGGGGAGAGAAATTTCAGAAGGATTTTATACTGAGTAATAAATGTCTTTCACTGATTTACGAACAACAAAAATCAAACAAAATCACTGGAAAGCCTGGGTAACACGGCAGACTTTAGAAGTTTCTCATGTGAGCATTTTATACCTTTTCCTTCAGTGTAAAACATTATTTCTGCTGACTCTTTGACCTTTATTTTGCTAAGCCAATTTTCTCAGAAAAGAGATGAGGATTTTTCATTATTTAGTAAATCAACCACCAAGGATTTTGAAAATATTTTGAAAGTATCCTTTCCTTTCCTTTCCTTTCCTTTCCTTTCCTTTCCTTTCCTTTCCTTTCCTTTCCTTTCCTTTCCTTGTTAGGGAAGAGAAAAGAAAATTCTAATAATCTACTTGAATTGTGTCGAGTAAGATAACATCAGAAGGAAGTTAATCATTCATCATATTCCTACACTCCTAAAAAGAGTCAAAACAAGTAAAAAGTCAATGACTTACAACAAGATGCCAGTAAGAAACATGTTTGAGTAACTGGAAGATTTGATCAGAAAAAAAAAACATGTTCAAAGTATTACATTGATATAACAAGAAGATAATAATTAAAATGACAGCAACAACAGAAAAAAAATGACAGCAACAACTTCTCTATAATAAAATAAATTATTTACCAGCCATACACATTATGACTTTTGTTAGATTCACATACTGTTTGTGGTGAAATTTTTTACTTCAAAAATGTTATGACACATAACAAATCTTGTGCTACTCATCAGACAGAATACATGTACTCTGACTCTTTTTGTAATTCTCATGTCAGAATTTTACAACAGATTATTTTCTACTCTATTGATCACAGTATCTCTGATGCATTATGGAAAATTAGTTCATTTTATGAAGTTACTGTGGTTTGGCTTAAAGTAAAAAAGTGGGGGGTTTATGACATCTATAAAACATTTTCCTTTCTGTTTAACATAAAGTTTTACTGGAAGTTGCACTGAAGGAAAAGTTTGCCAAGCTAAGATAGGTGGCTGGCATATGATCTATACATCAACTGAGGCAGAAAGACTATTCCTTCTGTGAAAGGTGTAGCTCAAAGAAGAAATTTCAAGAGTTTCAGGAAATCTCAGAGCTTTATAAAGAACCTGCTATAAACCTTTTGACATCTGACATGACTAAAAATAGCATTTTCCCTTTTCTGCCTGTACTCTACCTTTGGTTCTTGGAGCCTCCTCTGTGCAGACTTTGTCAGAGCAGCCCACCAGACCTGTCTTGGTAGGCAGCAATGGGGGAACCCAAAATCTACAGCCAGGCTAGGACTTGGGAGAGACTTAACTGGAACTGAGTTTGGGAGAAGGCTTGGGGGGAAAGACAGCTGAGTGGTGCAGCCTTACTTCTGGGGAGGGAGGAGCTGCAGAATGACAGTCTGTGTGATCCAGGAGCTAAAGGTCTGGATTAAGTGAGAGTTAAACAAGTTGTCTGAAAAATGCACACTGGGCCCAGTTTGGGGCAGGGATAGGCACATTGGAGCGTTGTTCATCTCTCATCACAATTTTCTTTCTAGCTCTTGGAAGCACAGCAACCTCAAAAAGAGGTTTCTCTCATGCTTCCAAGTATTACAATTTAAACACATTAGAATATTCAGAATGTTACACTGTTATTGCAAACCCAATGTGCAAATATAATTACAGTAACACCACCAATATAGAGACAACGTGTCTCCAAAAGCACTAACAATTGTATATTAAAACAAGAGGCATTTAAATCCAGCATGAGCAGTTGAAAACAAGCATCGCCACCACTACTCCCCCTCTTCCCCACAGTGCAATGCCCATTCTTTTTTCTTCCTGCTCTTTCTCTAACGACCTCCAGCAGTTTGCTGGCTTTCTAATAAACTGCAGGGAGCCTCTCCTGGGACAAGAGGGGGTCTGCTTGTTCTGTGGATATCTCTCAGGCTTGGCACTGCCTTGCTGTGACCCAAAAAGGCCTTTACCATGGCTGCAGTGGATCCTGGGCTACCCACCTGAGAGTGCCCAGGTCTCAAAGCATGCTTTGCTTCCTCTTCATGATTTTATCTGAATCTGTGAAGTAGAGCTAAAACTGGGCAAACAGAGCAGCCAGATGCCCTGCAGCTCAGCCACACCCTCTTAATGGAAGCAAGCACATATTGCACACAAATAAAAGCAGTTATGACATTTCATTTATTCTGTTTATCCTGAAGTGTGGTGTATTTCCAATATGCCAAGTCCCTAAAAAAATTATATGGCTGGAACCAAGCAACCCTGACAGCAAACTCAAACCAAGAAAAAAATAAAATTAACGGCAACAAAAACAAAACAAATCAAAAGAAAACAAACAAAACAAAAAATAAACCATCCACTTACTTCTCGGAGAATATTTCTGAAATAAATGGTCAGATCATACTGAGTTCTTGGACATAATCTTCAAAGAAGGATACTTACACAAGCATCCTGAGAACTAAATCACTATGGAAAAATTAAGGACTTAATAAAGATATTAGACCCATTATGACCTCTCTGATGTTCTGTCCCTGCTGTACAGGGTCCCTCCCTGCACTCCCCAGGATGTACATTTATCTACTCAATCTAATTAAACACATGTAAAAGCAGTGTTGCAGAGCCTGCATTTAGTCTGTACATACAGCTCAGAAGCCTTTCCTTGTGCCTCCTGGCTGTTTGAGGCTATGGGCCTGTGAGCAGCAGGACTAATGTTGCAGGCTGATGGTTAGGGAAGGGCTTGTTGCAGCCTCCCTGATCCTAACCCAGGGCTCTGGCACTACTTGGACCTTTCCATAAGTTGATTAAAACATCCAAAGGGGTTTTGTTTTTTTCTTAAACTGGCAAACTACCTTAAACTATGTTTCAGGCATAAGTTGCTGACTAGCACTGGTTTTTATTCTCCCTCCATCTTAAATATCTTACTGTAAACCTTTTGAGTTTAGATATTGCATCAGCAGTGGGTAAATAGAGCAGCTCTTTGGCACTGGCAGGGGACCAGGATGAGGTCAGATTTGTACAGTAACAAAAACTGACAGAATTTAGAAGATGATTTAACAGTGGCAACTGTATAACCACTGATGGAGAATGACTGCATGCAAAGGCAGCTGTACAATAAGAGTCAGGACATTCATTTTCTTGCTTTTTGGCATACCCATGCTTCAGCTTTTTATGTACCACCACTTCTACAGGAGATTATTTCTGAACAAATGCTCTGACTGGAACAACCATGTGACTGATGCTACCCCATTCAGGACTTAACTGAAAAATAATTTCTACTGTAATACTTTCTATTTTCTACTGTAAGGGGTGATGTGAAGTCTGACTTCAAATTGTCCTCTACCCTGATACACACCATGAAAAGAATTCTACAGTTAAGGTCTTGTCTTTTGTTTTTCTCTGGGTGGTACTGCTTTGGCTACTTTTTAGGGTCCAGCTCTAACTATACCATTCACAGTTTCAGTAAAAACTCTCACTGTGGGTCTGAGTCATTTGCATCCCCTACCTCTGCTGGCCCAACAGGCAAGCACACTGCTGATATTGCACTTTGTACTTCCTAGCAGCCTTGTGATTTCAGTTTTCTTTTTTTCTTTTGGGGATTTTTTTTTTTTTTCCGACAGCTTGGGATACTCCAACCCCTCCCAACCCCCAATTTCTCTAGGAGCCAAGGTAGGCACATTTTCAGTAGGCATGTACAGGCCTCCAGATGTTTTCAACCAAAATCCTAGCAGGGAATTGAGCCTTGAAGCTGGCAGCAGGCAGAAGAGTGTGACTCACTGTGAAAGGGCAGGAGCACGAGGGCAGTTTAAAATAGTTTGTTTCTCTCAAGACTGGCTCTTCCCTGAGATCAGCTGTGGTTTCAGCCTGAAAAAGACATGTGAACAGATCTTGTTCAGTTTGGACTCTGTGTCTGCATACTGCATGTTAATCTGCTACTTCTCTCTCTCCCAGGCTATATGTTTTTCCATCCTTTTCCTGGATCTTTCATTTTCCTCCATCCTCTGTTTCCTTTTAGGCCTATGCTGGGGCAATGGGAGTGCCTGTATTCCTGGAGATGTGACCCAGCTGCATCCCAAGCCTGTACCTGGGCAAGATGAAAGCGTGTCCTCCCTCTTATCCCAGAAAGGAATTATGCTATGATCTCTCAGGTGAACCCATGGGGACTCCAGCATGGATAAGGACTGCAGGGTGTGCTGTATGGACCTGAGTCCTTGCTGGCCAAAATGTTTTCTGATTATAGAAGGAAGTGGCTTCTGTATGTATCACTGTGTCTGTTCTGAAATATTTTCCCATAGGGGCAGTGGTTGGTAGTTCAGTTTGAGTTAACTGTTAGATTTTCTGTCTAATGAATTGGATATAACTAAAAAAAGAATCCACAGTAAACACGGTTGAGAAACAATGCCTTAAAGTTTGTTACTGTATTTATAGAGGTCAGTCAAGCATACACTGGTAAAATAATAACTGTTTGGTCTGTATATAATCTTCTTGTTCTGGATTACATCAGTGCTTGCCCACATGTAATTAAAGTACCTGACACACCAAGCTAAAATTCTACCAAAGGCCTCTCCCAAATTTATTTTACCTGGTGTTTCACACTGATATAACTACAAAATGTTCAAACTGCCACACAATCAGGATGACTTTTTCCCATTCTGGCTGGGGTAAAAACAGTTCAGTCTGCAATACACTTGGCTGAAACCCAGAAAGGTTTTCAGGCAATTGCACTGTAAACCATGGCATAGAGCTTAGCTTTCAGTGAAGAGCAGGGCTACAGCAAGGTGAAGGACTTTGGAGAAGCAGGGGATGTCAATCCATAGGTAGCTTCTCTTCACTGAAGGCAGACAGTGACTGGTGACAGGCTAAAACCTGGGCAGAGGCTCAAGGTGGAGAGAGGTGTGGATGTGACAGCCTGGCCAGAGAGTGAGAAAACGGGATTCCTTTTCTCACAGTGGACTTGTGAGACTTTTTAGGGAGTTGTAGAGAAACTATGACAACTTGTTAGTATAAACAACCTGAAGGTGGTGTTTTCCTACTCTGTTTTTTCTGTTGTTCTCAAGGACTGTTTTTGAGAAAGATGTTTTTGTTAATTAGCCAATCAAGTAGAATATGTTGAACCTATCTACAAAATAAGAGAATTTTCATATTAAAGCTGCTGTTGTGCAAACCAGCCTTCTGGTGAATTTGTGTCATTTCTTACTCAACAGTGACAGAGAGGAAACAGTGCATGGAGCTCTCAGTCAGGATTACAGAGTGCACCAAGCACAAAGCACTGTGGGTCTGGTGAGCTGAGACATCTGCCTCCCTGCATTGCTGTCCTGGAGCCAAGCATGTGAGGGCTGGACATGCTCCCCTCTCAGTGAAATACCCCTCTGCCTCCACCATGGTCCTTTAAGCCTTCAGGGGCAGGCATCAGGGCCTTGGATATCTCAGTTTTCCTGAAAATTAAGAATGCTATTAGGAGGAGAAGGGAAGACATATTTTTTCACCTTTACCATCTGTTTCATGGCAAAAAGCACCCCTCTGATTATTTGTAGATCAAACAAGTGGGTTTATGACTCCCGATGATTTGTTGGTGTGTAGCAGTGCTCTGCTTATCCTTCCCTGGATTGGTTTCAGTTTCTGGCATCCTAGTAACTTCTTGCTCCTACCTGCCTGGGCCTCTAGTGGATCTTGATCAAGTCCTTATGGTTTAATTTGTGAACAGGAAGAGGATCTCCTGTGTAATGGAAGTTAAGTGTTGTAGGGCTTGGCTGAGTCAGGGCTAGCTCCAGAGTAAATCAGTGAGATCAGTTCTTCCAGGGTCAGGAAGAAAGTGAGAAGGGAGAGAAGAACCAGGCCCACACTTTTTATGGATCTTTTCCTTTTGGCTAAATCTGTTAATGCCAGCAAAATTTGGCATACTTAAAAAAAATAAAAAAAAAAAAAAAAAAAAAAAAAGCCACTATTTTTGACATTATTTAAGGGATAGCAGAAGCCGGGACAGGAGATCACCATTATCCTATCTTGAAAGACACTGCATAAGAAGGCAGTCACAATATTGATCCTGGCTTTCTTTCAAAACTTTAAAAATGTGATAAATGTTGACATTATCAGTGTTGTTCTGTGATGTGAAGGAAAGAAGAATTAAAAATGACCTCTACAGTCTTGTACATTGAGTAAGTCATACTGTTGATCACATAAGCATCCAAACATTTATGTTTTATTTATAAATAAGCCAAGACTTTTCCAACTCACTTCCTGGTAAAAAGACAGCACTCAAACCACAGAAATCCTTTGTGTCATGTGTACTGTTCATTCTTCTGGGAAACTCTGAGAGATGCCTATTGTATACTGAATTCTTTCTTTCAAGCTTCCAGAGGTCCTCCTGAGATGACTCCCCACAAAGTTACTGTGGCTGTGTTTAACAAGCACTTGAAACCCAGAGTATGTACTTGTAGGAAAATGAGAATATGTAGCAGCATGTTAAGTACTATGGAAAATTGCAGCCTGACTCAAAGCTGGTGGAAGAGAATTTCTGCCATTGCCAGCAGGAAACTTCTGGAGGTCTGAAATAATAAGAGGAATAATAGAAATCTTAGGAATGTACATACTTTTCCATTTCAGTATTGAGTACCTGTACATAGTTTCATTTTGGAGATTTTAGAGGTTTTGGAGTTCTATAAATATATATCTGAGAATTGCTGGCAAATAGTCATCAAATACTGCTTGCTTTGGTGATACAAAATTCTGCCTGACAAATTTCTGTCAACTTGCAAAGTTATTTTTGTGAATGCCAAACCAGCCAGCTTCAGAAAATACCATTTAACATCCATTGTGACATTAAATTTATGTCCCTTAAGAATAAGAGGAAATACAGTGGTGTTTTCTAGAGGCTGAGTTTTATAGAGAGACCCACGGTGTGAAACACCCACAGCATCACAGTCCATTAAAAAATCTAACCTTCATTTTACCAGTCGTTCAGCAATTAGCCTGGAATCACTGAGTCCTTCATACATCCTTTTGTTCTGTCTTCAGGCAATATGCTCACCATAAGCAGAAGTGTCTGCATCTCTTCCACAGGTGTCCAGAAATCTCATGGAACAATTTGCTGCATAGCCTCTTTCCAGGCTCAGAAGCAAACACCAGTGACTGCATACGGCAATTGCTGTGCCTGCAGCCTTTTATTGACTCAGTTTAACAGCAGGAACTGCATCATTTGTAAAGACCAGTTACTTTTCCCCCCATCTAGAATTCTCATTAAAAGCTCAATGACTTAGAGTCCTTCACTTTCACAAATCCTACAAATGCATTAACACTGTATTTATAACATGTTACATGGGGAAATTATAAGGCTTTCTAGATGGGCAATGGAAACATTTGTCTCAGTATAGCAGTGTGATTTGGGGATTAATCTAGAACATCAACTCCAGCAAACCAATCACCTCAACGTCTTGTCAACAGATGCAACCTATCTGAGCCTGATTTAATTCTGTCTTCCACTACCTTGTTGCCATGACTTTTGCTTTTCCACCAAGGTTCATGCACTGATTGTTCCTTTCTGCAGTGCAACAGCAGATGTTCACATTTTTCTCCTCTTGATGATGTTTCTATGTGAATCAAGAAACACTGAATGTTTTATAGCACATTTCTTTGGGATTTAATTTCCACCATTGCAGAAATTAATATAGGACACTGTCATAAAATCTGGTGCTTTCCAAAAGCCATTCTGAAAGAATGGAGAGTTGGGTAACAAGCTGCAGTAAACGTATGTGGTGAGTGTTTAGTTTCCTCCTCAATGAGCTTTACAGTTGTTGTGTATTTTGCAGCATTACTAAATGTACATTATAAAGAGGGAATGATGATATATAGTTTAACTTACTGTATTTGGCTGTACATCTCTTTTGCCTCTAGAAAAAGAGATTTCTGTTACTCAGTAAAAATAGATCTATCCTCACAATTCATATGATGGCACATTGACTGTCTTTCTGCTGAAACTTTTTTTTTTTACTGAGTTTTTGCACTGACAGCATAAGAGTGAAGTTGTGAGTTGATTTAACTGCGCCAGCTATTATCAGAATGAAATCAATGGTGCAGAAATAGTGGTTACTAACCTAATGCATAGCCGATGCATCCTAACTTTCCTTTTAATGGCATTCAATAATATGGGTTCAAATTTGGATGCACATCAGTTACAGAATTAATATTCTTATACTCTCTGGAGAAATGCAGGCCTGTCTCTTCAACAAAATGCTTATGATCTCAGAGGAAAAGCTTTAAGATTATAACAGAGGGAAGGACTGACTTCAAAAGGATTTTGTACAGAGGTAGGAAATAACTGTTACCCTTGCTTTCTAAAATTCTGTGTATGTTTAGTGCTAACTGTGAAATTGTTTTCCTGCAGTTAAAAGATGAATAAAATTCCCAGTGAAATAAGTCAATAAGCACCAGAGTGTCAAATGCAAAGAAGTAAAAGTAAATATTATTTCTTCCTGTCCAGGACAGAGTATTTTGCTTCTAAGATAAGCTGCCTAAGATCTTCATTCTTATTCATAAAATTCCCCAAGGAAAATCCTTTTAAGTACACTTTCAGCTATTTAATTCAGAGGGAAACGTCATGCATAGCTTAGAGCTGATGCACATTTCCCTTGCTGGTTTCCTGCAAGTCTCTTAGTTCCTTCAGGGATCATTCAAGTCACAGCATATTCTATCCCTGCATCATTAATCACACAGATAATAAGGAAGAATATTCTATTTGAATATACCTATCTTTATCTGAATGTGAATCTCTCTGAAATGTACTTTATCACAAATTCCAAGCACTCATTGAAGTGTTTGCTACCCAGCAAGACACTGAAGTAAGCATGCAGGGAAAAGATTTTGTTAAATTGTGTTTAACTGGGGTTGACTAAGTCCTGAAATTTATTCTCTGAAAATGTTGTGGTACCCACAAGTTCAGATGTCAAATCTGCTCCTAAACAGGTGCCTGTCATCCTTTCCAGTTTTTCTGGCTCTTAAATCAAATTCTTAGAGTGCTGCCGGTGCACTACAGTATGTTGTGATTGGAAAGAGTCCAGCAGTAATTTTGCTTTAAGCTCCACAAAAGCAGGAAGCAGGGAACATAGACCATATATTCCTAGGCCTGCCGAAGTGTTCTTCCAGGGATTTGCTGCGGAACAGCAGGGGAGTGTGGACAAACACTTTAATAAGTGACCTCTACAGGGAAAATTAATGTTGCCTGCAACAGGAGATAACCCCCTTTCTTTTAAAATACAGGGCATTACCATGAATTTAGCCAGTTACTTTTGTAAATATGTTTCCAGGCAGCACTTGTGTTTAGCATCCCAGCACTGAATTATTCCCCCATCACCTTCCTGGCATGTAAATGGAATCTGTTTCACTGCTTTTGCTGATTAGATAACAAAACAGACTCTAACGAACACTATGAAGCTAAAGGCTATTCGTCAGAGCTGGTTGAAATCTTTCCAATTAATATTTCAACAGGGTTTAATCTAAGATCTCCTTTCATAAAATATTCACAAACAATGTAATTCTTCAAAGGGATATATTGCGTAAGTATCCTAGCAAAAAGGAATTCTTAAGGATTTTGTAAAATGTCTAGTATCTTGGGATTTTTCTTAATCTCTCTTTTTGTTTTTTTTTCCTCTTTCTTTCCAGTTCAATTTCCTCCCTATTCCTGCTAGAAAATGTGTTTAAAATATGCAACATCTTAACTGAAGGTAAAAAGAGCACACAAAGCAGTCTCTGAATTGAAGCTGACAAAAAACAATGAAAACTGTTCTGCCATGTACATTACCTTCTTTTTCTATGTTTTTGTGCCTCAAAGGAAAAAAAACTCTTTCAAATCAAAGCTGCTTTTTCTCCTCAAAAGACTACCATTACGATTACATATTATGTTAAAATATAATTAATTTACTCATGAAGAATTACAATATTTACAGAATTTTAAAGAAAATAAGAAATAAGAAATTCACACAGAAAAATATGTCCCTCTGCTGTTCACTGTAACTCACAAGCTTCTGACAGCAGAGGAAGTTTTGCATGATGGCAAACCCTACTCTTCAAAGACAGAGATGTAGTAAACACAGGATCCAAGCTTCTGCCTGGATCCTTGCATCCATCTGTTGGCTTATGTTTTGCAAGCATAAAAGTCACATTTAGGCATAAAAAAGTAAAAATGTGCTAGTTAACCTAATGCAGGTTGCAGGTTTTCCTGATGCAAGGAAATATCTCTGAAAGTATAGGGTGTTATCAGCTGACTTTTAACAATCTCCAAGGAGAGAAACTTAATGGATTTTCTGGGAATGCATTGCAGTGCTTAATCACTCTCGTTATGAGATCTTCTTGTACTTTTTATCATTTGGATATTTGCTTTTTGCCTATTATGCTCTGGCTGTGCACTTCTGAGAAGGTCCTACTCTGTTTTTTCTATAATTTCACTTTTTGTAGGGTTATATTAGAGCTTTGTTTTCTTCAGGATGAGCACTGAAAATAATTCTCTTCAATATGTACACATTTACATCTTAATATTCTTGAAACATGAAAGAATAATATTTTGTCTCTTTCATTAATAACCCCACTTTATAAAAGTTTCTTTTATAAAGTTTCCTTGAGTGTTTTTAAATTTTTTTTTGAGTATTGTTTTTATTTCCCTTGTTTTTCCTCTGCCTCTCACATTTATCTGAAACACACAGGGTGATCTGAAATGCTCTTGTAACACTGAAGATTGCTCAGCACCAGTTAAAGATTTTAAAACCTTTGCCTTTTCATTTTGATAGCTAGAGACAATTTTTCTTGTCATCATGGCTCATATTTTTTGCCAAGGGATGTGGGCTTTTTTCAGGGCCTATTCTGCACTCAATACTTGAAGAAAGCAAGAAATGCCTTGGCTTAATCACTAAACCCAGCCTGCTGTCCACAGCCTGTCTGTACCCTTGACACCAGTTAGGAAGACATCTGAAGAATCTGTCCTGGTCTGCTAGTGCAGAAGTGGAGAAGCCACCACTTCTAGAAGTGTTTCAAGAGGCCCCCAGATGTGGCACATGGGTTTAGGGTGATTATGGTAGGACATGTGATCTTGAGGGTCTTTTCCAGCACCAATGATTCTGTGATTCTATGGAAAAAAAAATATATATATATATGTTAGCATGAGTTACTCATGCAGACAAAGTTTTAGTTTCAGGACTCCCTAACAAACTTTCTGTGTGTCATGCTAGCTGTTTCATGGAGTCTTGGAGCCTTCCTTATCCTCCGCATACAAACCAAAAATTTACACACTTCCCTACCACACACGGCCAGAGTCTGGAAGCAGTGGTGATGTTTCTGGGAAACTCAGGTATTGCAGTAATGTTGGAAAGGATCAAAATGAGAAAGGAAAGGACATGACTCTTCCCTTTCTATGCCAGAAACAGCAGGACTAATTCTACTTCATTGTAAAGCAGTTGGGCTTCCAAAAACTGATTTTATCCAAAGCTATTTCTGAACCACGAGAGTGTTCTGAGCTGTACACAAATTCAGACCCAGCACCACTCTTTATTGCATGGTTAAACCTGGTCTTCAAAATAGAAAAGCTTATGCAACACAAGCAAAAAAAAAAAAAGTTATATTATTTATGATGGTGACATGGAAGAGTCTCCTTTGTGTACTTTCTTGGTGATAAGGCTAATGTATGGGTATGGAACCTAATGATGCCATCAGGCAGGGGACTGGAGCATCTGACTTAGTTCCATTTGGAGGAAATCCAATAAACACATTAACAACTTGGAGGAAAAACACAGCACATGGTAAATAGAGAAACAAAATCTCCTAAAAACAAATTGCTAATACAGACACCAGCCGAAAGATGTGTAAACACATTAGGTACTACTGTCTTTTTCCTGATGAGTTTTATGAGCAAATGATTTCCTTGGAAACTGCTACAGTTACATTTCTAAAAGGAAAACTCTGCAGCTTTCAATACTCCAGCCAGAAATACACATTTGCCAGGAACCAAATATGTAGGAGAGTAACATGTTTTAGTTAAAAACTTGCAGAAGGTTGAATGAAAGTGGTCTTGGAGCATGACAGCTCCAATTCTACCTTCCTTGGTCACAGAGACTGGAACTCTGGCATTCTTGTGAACATAAAACATGGAATTAACCAACCTGTTAGCGAACAAATCTTTGGGCTGATTTAAATAAAACCAACCTATGTCACAAGCCCTTGTAAGTGTAGAAGAAAACAAGGATAGATTGTCTTATTCTCTACTGTTGTGTATATTTTCGGCAATACAGAGTTAACTGCAGTTTTTCAAGATAATTCCTCACACCTATGAAAAACAGTAGCCCTGTTTCTATGAGTAGGAAAAGGAAGCATCCACTGACCAACCAACACCACTTACCTGGACTTCTGTAAGGTTTTTGATGTGGTCCCAAGGGGCATCCTTGTCTCTAAATTGGAGACACATGGGTTTCAAAGGTGGACTGTTCGGTGGATAAGGAACTGGGTGGATGGACACAGCCAGAGAGTTGTGGTTAATGGCTGTTTGTCCCAGTGGGGCTTGTGATGAGTGGTGTCCCTCAGGGCTCTGTCTTGGGACTGGGGACTGGTGTCTTTTAATATTTTTATCAATGACACAGACAGTGGGATCAAGGATACCCTCATCAAGTTTGCAGATGACAACAAACTGACATGTGCAGTTGACAACAGAAGCACAGGACACAATCCAGAAGGACCTGGCCAAGCTTAAGAAATGTGCTAACAAGAACGTCATGAATTTTTATCAGGCCAAGTGCATGGTGCTGCACCTGGTTTGGGGCAATCCCAGACACGGGCACAGACAGGAGAGGTCACTGATCCCAGCCATGGGCACTCACAGCCCAGAGAGACAAACGTGTCCTGGGCTGTCTCCAAAGCACCAGCATCCATGTGGTGCATCCATGAGCAGCAGGTCAAGGGAGGGGATTCTGCCCACTGCTCTGCCCCTGTGAGACCCCACCCAGAGTATCCAGCTCTGAGGCTGCCAATACAGGAAAGGCATAGACGAGGCCACCAAGATGGTCAGAGTGCTGGAACATTTCTCCTCTGAAGACAGGCTGAGAGAGTTGAGGTTGCTCAGCCTGGAGGAGAGAAGGTTCTGGGGGCACCCTGTTCAGGTCTTTCAGTACTTAAAGGGGGCTTATGAAAAAAAGGGAGAGGAACTTTTTATATGGGCAGATAGTGATAAAACAAGGGGAAATGCTTTTAAATTTAAGGAGGAGAGATTTGGATTAGATATTAGGAAGAAATTCTTAATCAAAAGATGGTGAGGCAATGGAACATGTTTCCCAGAAACATTGTGGATGACCCATCCCTGGAAATGTTCAAGATCAGATTGGATGGGGCCCTGGGCAACCTGACCTAGTGTGTGGCATCTCTGCCTGTGGTGGCAAAACAGGAAATGAGTGATATTTTGTTGTGGTGTGTGTTTTTGATTGTAATTCAGTCCTAGTAGTCAGTTTTATAACCCCCCCATTTTGTATTGTTATAGTATATTTTATTCCAATGGGCTGTTCCTTTCACCACTGTATCATTAGTTTTGCCCTAGTTGTCCATCTCCCCAAAGACCTGACCTTTTGTTCCCTGTTCTTCCTCCCATTGAATGTCAATCCCTCCCCAGGCCTGCCCCTTTCTCTAGAAACTTCCCTATCAATTTTGTATCCTTCAAAAACCCATTGGTGTTTAAGTTGTTCTCCTCCCCTGTAAGTGTTGGTTTAAACACTGTCTTCCCTGCCTTGTGTTCCACACCCAGTTTCTCCCAATTAAACAGTAAAGACTGTATCCTCCCCTGGGACCTCTCCCGTTTATAAGTTGATGTATGCCTTTGACTCCCTTATCCTCTGGGGAATGACCATCTTTGGAAAAGGTACAGAAGACCTCTCCCTGTTCCTTGTCCCTCCCCTCGGCACAGTCCTATCCCCAACGCAGTCCACCCGTGCTGTAGAGCAGCTGTGCCCTACAGCCACTCCCCGGATTCCACAGCTTTCTTGGAGCGGCCACTCTTGCCAGCGGTGCCGGGAGCTACTTGGGCAGAAGAAATCCGGCACCGCAGCAATATTTAATGTCCCTTCCAGCTGAAACCATTCTAAGATTCTCTGATCTCTCGTAGAAGTTTGCAGACATGCTTAGCCAAGTATCCCTAGTGTGGTCGATTTCATAAAGTCTAAGTTTACCCCAGCACCTCAGAGACACTTTTGTGAAGATGACAAGAAATCAGTGCATTCAGATGCAGGAGCAAATTAACTGCAAAGGAGAGAGTGCTGCCTCTTGCCAGCTGGTGAACTGCCAGGTTTGAGACACCTCATTCTTGCGAGGCTTCCATGCTGTGCTGTGAACTGCTGCAAACTTGTGAAACACTCCAATACCAACTGCACCACAAGGTGAGAGCTTTCCAAGAGCACCGGATGATATCTACTCCTTACCTGGGATTATCTTTGCTATTACATTGTAAATACATTCTGCCTATGATTAGCATGAACCTCTCTTGATGTGGCTTCTTGTTATGAGCGAGATGTTGCTCTGTGCATCCTCTAAAGCACAGAATATAAGCCAAGTGTTTCACAAGCATATTCATTGTTTCACACTGGGAATTGCCACAGTAAAATATTAAATACAGTCAGGCTGAAATAATATCTACTCTAAAGGGCTCCATTGTGTTATTGATCAAATACAGATGGACCAATTAATATTATGCAAATTCAATATCTAGCCAGAAAAATTTCTAGTAGCTAGGGTCACGACAGAAAATGCCTTCCAGAAAAGAAAGGATAATTAAGCTAAAAAGGCTTTTTCCCTAAGGAAAATTGTAAATGTCTATTTTAAATACAGCTTCATTGCAACCTCTAAAACATATTTTTTAAATAAAAATATTTGGGACTCCTAAAGGCACATATTTGTTGGACATTGTGAAGAATTTATATGATATGCAAAAAAAAAAAAAAAAGAAAGGAGGTCAAACACATTCATGCAGCTACACAGTTTAGAAATTCTAGCATAATTCAGGATTAATATACTTTTTTCAGATCTTAATAAAACCAAGAAATCTGACCTCAAATATGATATCGTCTTTGGCTGTTACCAAATTCTGTACATGCTACCTCTCAAGCTTCACTAAAGACATGGCATGAAATGTAAACTTCTTTTTCCAAGGCAAGCTGAATATCCAATGCCTACAATGAGTAGGTCTTCAGATGAACAAATAATCCTGGACGCCTATAATCCTTTATAGCACTAGTGAAGAGAACCACATTTTAGACAAAATCCACCTTGCCCACCTTAGGAAGTGAAATAAATCCAAAACTTGCCTCTTTCTAGTCTGTCTTTATTGCTGTCAATACAGGGTCATTAGCTCAAACCATGCAAAAATGAGATAATTTCCATCAACTACACTGCGACTAGCTCAATGGGTTAGAGGATGGTGTTAATAGTGCCAAAGTTGTGGGTCTGATCCCTGTATTCACACTCCCAACTCATTCACTTTTGAGTTGGACTTGATGATCCTCCCAGCTCAGACTGTTCTGTGATTCTGTGTCACCAGAGGTTCAAAAGAATTACATCAAGCCTTTAAAAAAACACATCTTAAAATAAAATGCATTCACTCATGGATTTACCTTCTCTTCCTACAATCTAGAAAATATTCCTTAGGTCTCTTGACCTGATTTCAGCAGTTGCTTTTTTTCTCTGCTAGCTTCGATATGTAGGAATAACAGCCCCTGGATCATAGAATGATAGAATGGTTTGAGTTGTAAGGGATTGTGAGAATCTTTGTATTCCAACTCCCCTTCCATGGGAAGGGGCACTTCCTTCCTACTAAACCATGCTAGTAGTAAGGAACACTTCAGGGGTGAGGCATCCACAACTTCTTCGGGCAGCCTGTTCCAGTGTTTCACCACCCTCACAGTAAAGAATTTCTTCCTAAAAATAATCTGAACCTTTCCTCTTTCAGTTTAAATCTGTTGCCCCTTGTTCTATAAATTTCCTGTTAACAATATATCAAAAATGTCACCATGAAACAAAAATTAGAAATAAACCACCTTCATGAGTACAGCATTACAAATATAAACTATATCTGGTAATATCAGATTAGAGTCTTAGCACTTGCTCCAGTAACTAGAAGGAGAAGCTTGCCCCAGAGTGGCCCCCGGGCCACTTAATCTACTCACCAGTGGGTCTCACCTGACACCTGCTAGTGATCCCACACTTGCTTGCCCCAGTTGCTGGCCCCATGGACACACAGGCCCAGGGACAAGGGCAGACTCCAGCTGCTCGTGCTCAGACCCCTGTGCCCCCCTACACACACACACACAGAGTAAATTGAAATAGCACCGTGCTTCTGATGGTGCTAAAGCACTCACAAATAGCAAAACTTTTCATAGACTGTTCAAATCTAGACACTAAAATATCTAAATGCACTGTATTAGTAAAACACCAGCACTGAGGAACAGGTGGCTGGAATTGCCTTTTCTATGTGCTTAATTCCCAAGCAGATGGAGTGTTAGATGCATAAAAAGGTGAGTTACTTTAAACAAATTATTATTTGGCTATACACAGCCTACTGAATTCAACACAGGCTATTATTATCTTTACAACTGAGTAATACTGTGGCTACTCTACCAAATGAATAAGCTTTTCAAGCCTGCCACAAGAGCTGTAAGAAACTGGCCCTTGATATCAGTCAGCATCAGCACCACTGGTAGGCTGACTGCTCTTTCCCTGCTTTCCCTCCAAATCCACATTCCTCTTCTGCTGCTTAGCACAAAAATAAGAACAATCTATTTACAAAGAGTAACGGCCCCTTTTGAGACATGCATGCAAAGAGGTGATAAAACTACTTGAGAAAGAAGAGTAAAACAAGCTCAGTTACCCGCTTGCCTTATTTTTTAAGTAGTGCCTTCTTCTCTACAGTGCATGGGGAAACAGAAATCTTATTCCCTATGAAAATATTTCAATAAAACAGCCTATTTGTTTTGCATATGTCTCACCCTGCAACACAGGAAAGGAAAAATTTATGGATGTGTAGACCTCAGTATTGCAATCAGACAAAGAGCCTCTCAAAATGATGTGACCTTGCCCTTCACTTCCCTCCACTGCAGCAAGAATTCCCATAATAACACGGCACAGCTGCTCTAAGGTGTGCTCAGCTGCTTGACCAAGTGTCGCTCTAGAAATGGTGATTAAAACAGCCAATAATGCATGCTGCAAACACTAAACTCAGGAAGGTTACAGCCATACAGTCCTGCCAATGCCAATGTACTGTGTCTTTCCTTTGGGAATCCACCAGTTACATTTCACAGTCTTAGGAGGAGATTCTAATAAAACACTTTAGTCTTTTTCTCAATCCATTTTATAAACTGCCTCCTTGAAGCGTTTTGAGATATATACACTCATCTTAGCAAAATGCCACAGTGGGTGGATTCCCAGCTAGACTCATCAGGATTATAATGATTCAAGCTGTTCCAAATAACCATAATGCTGCTCTTGAAGTTTCATCTATTGTCATGAAATTGGGGGGTTTTTACACAGGTTTGTAGAACTCTAATGCCAGGGTCAACACCCTTCTTAATGCTTTGCTCTTCTAAGTAGCATAATCCTCTTCCATTGTCCCTTTTAATGCTCTTTTCTGGCATTAGTGATATGCAAATATTGGGCTGAAGAATACTGCGCTCTATTTTTGCTGGCTATTTTCCTGAGAAAAGTATTCTATTTATGGCATATGTTGACACAGCTGATTCCAATTTTCCTTCCAGGGGAAGCCTGCCATACTGCTGTATGTAAAAGCAATCATGCCAGGGCTCTGTTTCTGAGAGCACCCCAGTCTGTGGGCCCTCTCTGCTGTCTGGGGAGGCAATCCTTGTTTCATTTGCCAGTTTGTCCTCAGCTTTCTCAGCAGTTGTCCCCAGAACCATCACTGGGGTCATGGCCAAGGATAATACGGAGAGGGAGACAATGCTTCTCCAGCTTAAGGACTTGTTCTCCACCCACTATTCTGGAATGGGAGTATCCACACATGGAGTTAATCAGGGGTAAGTCCCTATACAGACAAGCCCTTACACTTAACACACCACTTGAAGGATGCTGAGGCTTCTAACCACATCCTGGGTACTAGATGTTGATCACAGAATCCCTCAGCACTGCGCCTTGCACTGCAATCTGTACCTGAGCCTTCAGCCTTTGCAAAGATCAAAGAGTGCATACCCGCAGTTCTGCTATTAACTTCGTAATTAAGACTTTTCACAATGATTATAAATGTGACGGCTGTCATAATTCACCTACACACCTTAAAAAGCCTTTGAAAATAAATAATTCTTCTCCACAGTACTACTGTACAGCAAGTTATCAAAATGTCTCACAGTGCAGATGTTTCACACCTATGTTCATGTGTACATCAATTTTTCTCTTGATAACTGAGCTGATGCAACACTGAGCAACTGAGCTGTTGCTGGGTGGTTGTTTTTTGGGGGGGGGGTTGCTGGGCGTGTTTGTTTGTTTGTTTGTTTTGTGGGAAATCATGGGGAGCAATTGGAAAAATTATTCAATGTGATGACCCTCTGAATTCCTGTAGGACTCCCGGTTGAAAGCATACTTTTTCTATTTTCCCATTTTTGGACAAAAATTAAAGGCAAAGATCTAGGTTCAATTCCCAGTTACTGCTGTGTAAAACTGGAGTAGCTCCACCAAACCATGGGTATTAAACTAGATTTATGCTACTTTGAGAGCAGACTTTGGAAGGCAGACTTTGTGGTTAGCGCTTGTCTATAAAGCTTTTTGACTAGAGGCTTTTGTAATCACGTTTCCCAGAATTCTTTACAAATGAACTTCAGAAGTCACTTTAACAATGCCACATTTTCCTTTTAAAAATCTTTATTTTGATTAGTAAGCAAATGCACTTGTAATCTTGTAAGTACAAAGCAGGATAAAACTAGAATAAGGAACCAGAAAGTCTGAATTATTTTTATTTATTCCTTTGTATTTGCCTAGGGTTGAAGTCAGATGGCCCCAGTTTCTTTGGTGAGGCAAAGGGTGGCACAAAAGGCTGAGTGTAAGAGGGGATATAACGGGTTGTCCTACAGGCTGGGTATCTGTCACCCATTTGACTGACCGGAATCTAGAACACCATGTACATCATCACTAACAATGTTTGCAACCCTGGTACCCGCTACAGAAAATAAATAATTAATGTTGTTTTGGGGTGATACATCATCCAGCTGTACCAGTGTGCATTAATCACCTTAGTCACAGGTCTGTAGAAGCAATGTCTGTTTGTCTGTTCTTATGCCTCTGCACCAGCAAGAGCTGTATTCAGTAGCATGCTGCTCCTCTCTCAGGTGCTGGCTTAGGCAATATCACACAGCCTAATGCTGAAAGCATCCCAAGGAATGTAGCCCAGCTGCTGCTGCTCTGTGCACAGAGTCATCACAAAGTGCTCCATGTATGTACTGTTGGAGCACTGGACAACAACTGTCACAGTGGAAGGACATGGATCTGTTATTGTTTTATTTTTTGTGGTCTTCAGATAGAATAGGGTAGGAAAATTATGAATCCCATTTGGGTTTTTAAATCTCACTAGTAGGAACCCAGCTGCAGGTTTAACTTCTACTGCTGTGACAGTCAGCATTCTTCAAATTTTTGAGCTGTCAAAAGCACTCTAGAGTTTATTTATACATTCTTTTCACTCTTGCTCCCTCTCATACATGAGTACTCCCAGATCCTGTGAGGCTATCTTTAAACTTGCAAGCAGTTTGGATAGTTACTTGGAAAAACCAGCTATTAAATTTTAATCTCAAGTCTAAAAAAACCAACAAAATACTGTGAACCAAACTTTAGCATATCATAAGCAATGAAAAATCTGTGAATGTCTGTACAGTCTGGAGACTTCTGAATTTTCCTAAAAGCTTGAGCTGCTTAATATGTTAACTTTTTCTGAAAGTTTCACTGTTACCTCAGTCAGTATCCTGCTATGCAGTAACACCCTGCCAATGGAAATGGCAGAAGATTAACAAATTATGGGAAAGATTGGAGAATATCTCTAATGTGGAAAATGCAATAGTTCTATTGAATATGCACCACAATGTCCACACCTACTCCAGTATTTAGGAAAGGAGGAACAGGGCAGTAATCCCTATTGTGAAATATCCTGTTGTGAAATATCCCATCTTCATTCAGCAATCACCTCTACTCTTGGTAATAAATATGTTATCGAAGGTGCAGAGCAAACCAGACATTGAGCTGTGCAAATAGACAGAACTGAGTCAACTTTTGCATGTTTACATAGTATAAATTAATTTGAGTAAGTCTTTTATTCTCCGTATTTTCCAGCATAGTACTATATTTGAGCCCTGACGTGGGCTTTTCTAAGCAACATTCAAAAATTAACATGTGCAGTGTGTATTTTCAGGACAACATATGACTAAGTGATTACATTTAGTGTCTGTGCTGAAAATTTACTTTTTAAAGAGTACTGAATATATCATCATGAAGATGATATCCATATCCAAGCTTCTTTGGAACCTGTTCTATATTAAGGACATTGTCTTAGAATCTTGCTTCACTTCCAGGCTCCATCCAGCTCACATCTCCCCTATGGGAGCAGCTACTTTCTACATGTATTTCAATCTGAAATGTTGAAGTATGGCCTCATAATTTTAATTTCTTTGCTGTGAACTCAGTTTACTTCACCCTTTCTTTTTCCTCCCTGGGGAAATCTACATTCACATGCAACATCTATTGACCTTCACCTATTGACTTCTTGGAAAAAAAGGCTGATGTCATTAGAGTTTCCACCCATGTGTTACACTGCCAGTCTACTTGTACCTGTCTCTTACCCACAGCTCATTTTCCTTTTTTTGAGACTGATCTGTTCTGTACCTTGCCACAGGAAGTGGGACAAATCCTTTGCCTACAACTAACACAGTCTGCGCACCTCCTTCCCAGAGACTGGCTGCCAGGACAGCTCCTCAGAGAAGGCCATGGGCCCAACAAGTATGGAACAGTGTGTGCCTTCAAGCAAGGTGAGTGTGAAGCATCCTACTGCAGCTGATTTGTGCTTGTTGCTGATGGCAGATTGGGAATTGGGAGGAAACTGGCTGAATGGTAACGCCTGAATTAAAAAGAAAAAAAAAAGAACCAAAAATTAAGAGAAGATAGTTAAGATCATCAGTCACTTCAGTTTTGCTTATAAGGCAAGAAGCTCCTTCAGATCCTCATTAGGATACAGTTCTAAGTGTTTGTTCATGTTACAAAAGCAAATCTGTGTGCTACCTGTGCTGCAAGTCTGTGTTCTCCTCTTGTCTGTGCATCACCTTGAACTTGGTTTTTTTAAACCTAATGAGATTCCCATAAGATCACCTCTTGAGCTTGTCCAGGTCCCTCTGGATGGCATCTCATCCTTCAGGTGTGTCAACAGCACCTCTTGGCTTGGGGTCATCTGCAAACTTGCTTGAGCATGCCCTTTGTCTACGTCATTGATGAACATGTTAAATAACAACGGTCCCAATACAGACCCCTGAGGGCACCACTTGTCACTGACTCAGACTCCAAGTCCTTGACCATGACCCTCTGGATGGGACTGCACAACCAATTCCTTATTCAAAGAACATTCCAGCTCTCCATGGAATGGAATCCATCTCTCTCCAATTTAGAGAGTAGAATGTTGTGAAGCACCATGTCAAAGGATTTACAGAATTCCAGGACAACCACACTCTTTCCTTGTCCGCTGATGCAGTCAGTTCACTACAGAAGGGCACTGGGTTTGTCAGACAGGACTTGACCCTGGTGAAGCTGTGCTGGTGTCTCAAATCACCTTCCAGTCCTCCATGTGCCTTGGCACAGCTTCTGGGAGGCTTTGTTCCATGATTTTCCCAGGCACAGAAGTGATGCTGACAAGTCAGTCACTCCCACTGACTCAAAAGGTGTGGGAAGAGATATTACCCTTGAAGAGTGAGACAAAAGAGTTGTTGAGTACTTCAGCCTTCTCCTCACCTGTCCCTTGCAAGTTTCCCAGCCTTGTTTATCAGGGGTGATACATTTGCTTTGTCCTTCCTTTTCTGCTTAACACACCCACTGAAGCCCTTTTTGGTGCTCTTTGTATCCCTTGTCAGCTTCAGCTTCATCTTGGCCTGTCTCACCCCATCTCTACACAACTGAATTTCATTTCTTTGTTTTCTTCTTTCTCTTTAGTATTTCCAGCAGGACCTTGCTCAGCCGCGCTGGTCTCTTGCCTTCCGTGTCCATATCCTTGTTCCTGGGGTTTGTCAGGTCTCATGTTCTGTGGAAGATTTCCTTAAAGAGATGCTCCACTCCCTTGGACATGAGGGCAGTCTCCAAGGGGATCCTCTTCACTGTCTCCTTGAAGAGGCAGAAATTTTCTTAGGTGAACTTCTGGATCCTAACTTTTCTCCTTACCTGACCCATATCCCTCAGGACTGCAGACTCCAGCAGTGCATGATCACTGCAGCCCACCTGCCTCCAATCTTGATGTTCCCAACTAACTTCCATCCAGAGTATCTGTGATAGGAAAAAAAATAGTCTTTTGGCTCCTATGGTGATTTAAATTTTGATAGTACATTTTGAAATCAAAGATTTGTCTTCTCTTCTTTCTTGGTCAAATTTCCAGTTAGACAGCATGCTGTCAGCTTTACTTTCGGTAAAGTTTTCTACAGATTGGAATCTTTTTCCTTCATTTCCACTTCTCCCAGACTGAACAGTTCCAGTACTTGCTCAGTACCATCTCAGAGGTGTTCATGGTGTCTGACAATGACAGTAATTATTCACACTGCAGTCTCATTTGCAACTTTTTATTCCTGCAGCAGTAGTACAATTTCAATACAAATCAAACCTTTTGTCATATTAACCCCTCAGGTATTAGACCCTTCATCTATCTTGCTTACCTCCTACAAAATTTTCTGCTCCACTGATTTTTAGAATATTTTATTGTGGTTGTTCCTGCTGCATCCAAAACTCAAAGGCAGGGTACACAGGGAATGGGAATTACAATATTTGGAAGGTCAGTTGAGGGTGAGATGAGTAAGTGCGCGATGCTGCAAGGCCACTTGCTGAGCTGGAAGTGGCCTTTTGATCCAAAATAAGATGGTCTGAGAGTAAAGAAGCACATTTTTTCTCATGTTCCTTACTTGAGATGGTTTCTTCAGTATCTAGTTGTTGGATGTGAAGATTATAGAGCTGAGTCCACATAACTGGCCTAAAGAGGCAGCTTAATTCTTCTAATGGGTGTCACACTCACAGGAATGTCCCAGGGTCTCATCAGCTTGGCCTGAAGCTTACAGACTTCACGCTCAATTATGAAGTGGTTTTGTTGCTCAAATTATGCTGCAGTCTGGGAGATGATGATCCTGTCAAAAGCTGATTATAATTCTCTGAAGTTCACAAAGGAAATAGAATTTTTAAAAATGATGGTATGTAGATGCCACTGGTAGAACAGAACATCCATTTCCCTCCATTGTGAAAACATGGATACAAAAGAAATCAATTTGTCAGACATCAACTATTACATCATTCCATGCTTCTACCACTGCCTCCAAATATGATGGTTTTGTGGTTTTGCTTACAGACACTCAACAGTGACCTTGTTCTATTACTTTTTTGGTGCTTGCCATTTTTCTGCTGGTATTATTCTTCCTGTTTTCTCTTGAGGCATTTGGTTATCTACACACGACTTCATATTATTTCCTCCTTATTCACCCCATGCTTATTTTAGCTGTTTGTTCCTTCCTCTTACTTTTTCTACCAACTTCCTATGTGCATCTATGTATTCCTTGCTTTTTTCCCACACTTCAGGGAGTTGCCTCCTCAGAAACCTCCCATATTTGAACCTTGAACCTGATGTGAATGTGATTCATTGAAAACATTCAGAAACAAGAAAATGTTCAGCCTCATAAAGAGTGTTCTTATTTGATTATGACAAACACAACATTTACCCGTACTTCAACCATATATTTTATCTAAACCAGAAAATCAGTTCCCTGACTCAGTGCAGCACATGGGAAGAAGTGGGGCAAGAGGAAAGCAAGGCCACCAGGAGGGGTGGCAGTGCCTCTCTGACCAGGTCTAAGCCAGCAGGGACACCTGAGGCCAGCCTAAACTGATGATGAAAGCAAGGCTCTGCTCAAGGTGACCTTTTTGTGCCTTGTCATTGTCAGTAGATACATGACAAAACTGAGCTCAGGACCAGGACTTTAACTTCTCAACTAAAAGCTTGAATAGTCAATACTTAGTTTCCACTTTTGTCCCAGCCCCAGTCAAAGCTGTACCTGCCTGGAGTCAGAGAAAGGAGCTTTCAAACCAAGCCAAACTTGTAGTGACTTTCCTTTAAGAAGACTATTAATAGAGTGCACGCATTACTTTCTCCACACCAATGCACTTTTCCTCTGCCTTTCTACATAATCTTGTACCTATTTTCCATATTTACCTGCTTCCTCACTATAAATATCAAAACTTGAGATGGAACAGAGTGAAATAAAAGAAAGAATGCAGAGTACACATAAAGCAAATGACAACATTAGTAACCATTCTACCAGGCTGTCTTGTACTCTACACAGCAAGTTAAATCACAACCATATGAAAAAGGCCCACCTAAATTTAGGATAAATTGTTCTCTTTTCTGTAATTTGATTCTGTATTTCAGAATTTCAATGTTTTATTCCTGCTGCCCCACTTCACTGGCCCTGCAAAAAATGAGAAAGCTATACTAAATCCCATAGATTGTACAAGAACTTCTATATAGGCTTACTGTTTGCCTTAGAAGTAGAGTGTGAAAAACTTTTCTACAGTGTAGTGCCAATTCTTTTCCAAGGAAAATAGCCCATGTAAACTATTGCAATGCATCCACTCTTTGCTGCTTCCTGCATGCAACAGCACTATTTTTTAATATGTAGCATTTAATTTCTTATAAACCAAAGCCATCCAAAATACACCATTTCAAATATTTTTTTTAATGGGAAAACAATTTTTCCCTTTTTCCTACCTTTCCAGAAAAAAAAAAAAAAAAGAAATAAAAAAAGAAAAAAAAAAAAAGAAAAAAAAAGAAAAATTGAAGGATTAAATTAACTATCAGATTATAAGGGCCTTTTGAGTCACCAGCTAGTAAGAATGTTTACCTTTTTAGGTTAAGATTTCTTAACTGAAATCTTAATTGAGAACTTCTGCTGGCCTACTTTGCAGTGTCCAATTATAAACCCAGGAGAAGCCTCCTTCCCCTGTCTGGCTGTTATCTGACACATTTTTTGTATTGTGCTATTCTTCTTTCAACTTGACTAATTCAAATGTTTGACAACACACAAAAATAAGAAATTTTATTTACATTATTTTATAAGGGTTACTATATTCATGTTTGTTGTTGGTATCATTGAAGTGAAATACGAATGCACAACAAGTAATCTTAACAAAATATTAACCAACAAAAAAGCTATCTAGAAAGTGTATATAATATTATTACCTAAGCAAATTCAGACAGCAAAAGTCTCCATGAGAGGAAGCTGGAACAAACAAATATGCACGATAAATGAGGAAATGTGGTGGTTTTTTTAGCATTCCGGATGGTAAATATCTGGAGGAAATTGTCAGGAACAGTGATACAATCAAATGAAATTATGTGTCCTGACAGTTCCCTGACTCAGTTTCCTTGCAGTAAGACAGGAATACTCGTCATCTACTTTCACATCCTACAGGACCAACTAAATCTTCCTAGCTCCTGAGTGGGACAGCACACAGGCAGCCTCTGCCTTGATGTCAGCACTCAGCCATAAGGGCAACCACTGATCCTTGCTCTGTAGGACAGGGCCACAAACTGCAAAGGTTTCATCTTACCATCCTGACCCTACAGAATTTCTCATGTTGGTAAGAGACACAGAATCAGAGGTGCAAGATGGCAAGTGATTACTGAAGACATTGCTGAAGAGGAGAACCTGGAGGGGTTCCAAAAGCAAAAACCAGGGTTTAGAGCTGCTCAGGTGACAGGATTGCAGCCAGGACATGGCCAGACTCTGCGCATTGTGCAGGTGTGGCACTGGACACACACCACGTCCCCAGCCTCACCACATCTCCAGCCTCACAGCATTCCCAGACTCACTGAATCCTTGGGTTTGCTTCTTCCCAGTGTCGAGGAGATCAGCATAGCCTCACAAACAAGTGTTAACTGAGTCCTGGGTGGGAATCCCAAGTGAACTACTTGAGAGCTGCCAATAACTTAGGTGACAGCTGTAGCCCTTTCTTGTTCCAACAGAAGGGCTTCCTGTATTATCCACTCCGTCCCAGAAATAGAGATCAATCTTTATCTTAGACATCAAAAATAGCAGATTCTTCATGCATTGAGTTATAAATAGGGCAAAATTCAGAATGATGCACAGGTTAATGTGCCATGTGAACCAGATTTCCTTTCAGATTACATCTTTTCATGGTCTGGGCTTTTAAGGTCTTTTCCATCTGGGGCATTGGGTAATTAGAAAATTCACTTCCAGTCAAGACCTCATTTGTCTTTCAGAGGTAGCAGAGTAAACAACAGCCCCATGAGTCACAGCACAAGACAGTGGCTCTGCCTTCCACCTTGCTCATTGATCAGACTGACAAGAGCACATCTGTCTCCGAGGTCTGGAGTTGGTCTTTGTGCCCCTGGTAGTCTGGCTGCAGGAGTGTGAGCAAGAGCCAAGCAGCTGAAGCAGAAATAACACCAAGCAGGAAACAAGTAATTTCCATGCCACTGGAAATGCATGTGCAGAGAGCAATCATGTGTAGCCTGCAATTGTGTTCATGAATAAATATTTCAGCTATCATTCTTAACACAAGGTTATTGCTGGTGGTGGCCTTGTGCCGAACAGTGGTGTCACTGGAACTCAGTTTAGTACTTAAGCTCAGCTGAAAAATGACAGCAAAGCATGTTTTCTGCCAATTTTAATATGAGCTCAGCAATTAAGCAAGGCATTATTTACATATACTTCATCTGGGAAGCAGTGGGAATATTTTTCAGAGCAAGTTAGATAATTGGGATTAGCCAGTAAGGCATCTCTATCAGCAAACACATTTTCTTTTACAGGCATTGCCCAAGGGATAAATCACCTGAATTTATATGTTTGTCATGTGTCTTCATTTTCTAGCCATAACCCCAAAGCCATGCTTTGAGGGTGGCACATCCTCTAAATGTGACCAATATTCAATATGCATTTAGACAAACAGTGCTGTCCTATAAATAAGATCCTGACTGGACCCAGATGACTGAAAATTCAGAGGGACCATGTAGACTGGGACTGGAAAGCGGCAAATCAGAAGAGATATTAAAGACATATATAAGCTCATGAATACCATGAAGAGACTTAGGATAACACAGGAACTTACTTGTGCAAAAAAAAATCACATATGTTTAGGAAGCAACCAAACAAAATAGCAGCAGAGAAAACCACCATAGATATTAGAAGCACATGAGCAAATATTATGTATGCATCCTCTCTTGATTTACGTTTTGGGTAGGTATCCAATATTGGCCACTGGTAGACACATGATAATGGGATAGATGGACCTTTGCACAAGTATGGCACTTATCACATATCTACCTTCTAAAATTGCTACTGGAATTATTACAGTCTTCATAGGTTTGTAAGTCATATTTTTTCAAAAATTTTCAAATTATTGAATGTGCACAGGATAGCTTGAAAAATTGGTGATAACATGAAAGAAACATCACTATTTTTTAAACTGTCTGTGGGAATCACACCTCCAAACATCTTAAAACTCTTATCCAAGTAAGAAATTTTAAAACATACTATGTCTCCGTCACATACAACACATTTTTCTATAAATGAATCTGTTTACTCAGAAGGAAGGCTTTGTGAATTTTAGAACTAACCTGACTTCAGAGGAATACTAATGTTCAAATGGCACCTTCTGCTTTGTCCAGCTGTGTAATGCTTGTAAGTCAATATGTCACTTTGTCTGGATAAAGGTTAAGTGCAGGTAATAGATTAATTGGATTATTTGGTGTAATGAAAATAGTCCCAGGAGAGCACAGATGTAAAGAAACACGAGCAAGATTGTGGACTACCAGCAACAGCTGAAATTACTTTTATTTCAGACATGCAGATCATGACCTGACTTTTAAGTGTAGTGATCCAGCATATGGTTTACAGTGGAGTCTTGGAGGAATGATCACCATTGGTGGTTATTTTCTGGAATGTCAAGGCAGATACATAACTCTCCCAGTAACATTCAGTAGGAATATTTCAGTCTTCCTGGATTAGCACCATAGCTTTACTGGTGACGAGTATGTCACAGTGAGCACTCTTTTCCTCATTTTAGGTTACTCAGACATTATACCCTACCGATGAAATGACAGAAGTAACTTAAAAGCATTTTACAATGCTCTCTCCTGGTTTACCATTTTTAATTTATGATCTGTAGACTATTACTGTGAGGTTCACAAGCAGCAACAGAAAGCCAAGCAAATTGTCAGCAGGCTTAAATTTCCTCTAAATGAGCTGTATTTTTCCATGCAGTGGAAAAGACTGGTGACATCTGCAGATGAAAGAATAAAATAAAATCAACTTGTGCCATTTCAGATGGAACTTTTTAAACACCCAATTTTTTCCAAAAGCAGTCCCAGTTTTATAAAAGGCAACAAGGAACTGATTTATAAGTTAATTCAACACTACCACACTTCTCTGCAGAGAAGCAGAAAAGCGTGCACTGTGCTTTTGCTAAGCATTGCTCAATATACGCAACTGCACACGGAAATTGATGCCTTCCCTATGTTTTAACTGTTAATGCACAAACCAGCACAAACTCTCATGACTGAAAGTCTGCATGAGGAACTTTTGTGTTCTCTCACTTCTTTCTTTCACATTGGGAGTCACTGAGGTTTTTTTGTTCACACTAAAATATCATAAAAATATAATAACAAAAGGAAGAAGGAAGAAATATCAATTTAGGCAGTCAGTCTGATACAAAAGATCTTTTCTTTCACACTTTTTGATACCCCTAATGTATGTAGGGCCAAATTCTAAGCCATTTTAAACGAGAAGGCAGGATGAATAATAACATTAACATTAACTAACAATAACAATCTTTTTTTGATATGTATTGTTTCTATGCAGAGAAATTTCTGTGTTGGTCAGCTTAACTACTCATTATTAATAATTCATCCATTTCCATTAAATAACTTTAAATCATTGAATCAGGCTGTCCAACTACCTCTCCTAGGCTACTGATCACACTAAAATGATGTGATCATCTGCAACTAGTTGTGAATATTTAAGATTTACATTTTAAAATATTTTAGTCTTTTAAAATTAAATCCCAATTAAGGACAGAGTAGCCAGTGTGAAATCAGAAGCTGAATATGTATAAATTAGGTTCCTTCCACTGAGGTTAAATAATCTGAATTCCCTAGGAAGTGAAGGACTGTCTTCAGTTCTTCATTTTTAAATGTGGGTTCTCATTTGTATGAGCTGTTGGATCATAGTACAGATGTACTCAGTCATTCAGTTCAGTTGTGTGCAACTAAAAAATCAACCTTTTCTTGTTTCTTCCAGGAGCCACCCTGTCTATTCCAGCTGAGCAAAATTAATCTTAAAGAACCTAGTTTGCCAGGTTAAAGTGCACCTTGCTGAGAAATTTAATTTAGAGTAGGCAGTTTCAACAGCACTTGGGATGGGTGATAATTGTAGGATCAGACCTTTCTTTCAGGAAACAAACCCCAAGAAATTTGACATTTCTTTTTAAAATATATCAGAGATAAGCCAGTAGATTAGTTAACAGTTCCTGTTTGCTGGCAAAGAAATATTTTTAAACTTACTCAGCATTTTGTGTCAGATGCTGAATGTCTGCGGTCATAATCTTAAATTCCTGTTTGTTTTCAGTCAGCTGTTTTGTCTTTTTTCCATAAAAACAAGTAGTTTCTCAGGACTCAGTTTCCCCAGATGTCATACTTTTCAAAAACAGGGTGTAAGCCACTTCTTGTCTTCCTCAATGCTGAGGTCATGAAAATCCTCTGATCACTCGTTTCTCTCCTATTTCCTTCACATGCAGCATCCTCTAGAGAAGATCTGCCTACTAATGGCTTGTTTCATAAACATAACCAGTACAAAAGCCATTCCCTTCATATTCTGCAGAATAATTCAGTGCAAAGAGAATGAGGAAGCCAAACCATACATATGAACACATATATTTTTTAAAGACTGGCTAACACAACTCATTGATGGAAGCTGTATATGATAGTGAAGTCACTGGGATTCCATATTCTCTTATCATCCACTATCAGTTTAAGCATTTTGTCACTGCATTTTGCTGGTGTAAACAGTCTCTGCACTTTTTGATGATGAATTGTGCCCCAGGTTGATTTTATATGTGGAAATCGCTCTGGGGACTTTGCAGTCCCACAGAATGTGGGGCTATTTTTTCACACGACAGTGCCAGCACAGTGGAATACACAGCTGCAAGCCACAGGGCACTGCTGTACCTGTGCTGTCATCTCCTCCAGTGGAGCATTCCAGTGCTCAGCGGAAGAGTCTCTCTTTGAAAGAGGCTTAGTATTTTGGGGCTTATGCACTTCTTTCAACATAATGTCCAGGAACTGAAACATTGCCCAAAACAGTGATGTAATATGGTGCTGCCACAAGCTGCGCTGCTGTGTACTGGGGGTTAGCACTGCACTGAAGATCAGGGAATGTAGCCATGCTAAGTAGGTCAGTGCTAAGGAACTGAACAGAGCTGTGGGATTTACCTAAGCAGTGACACTCGACGGTGTTAGATCATTAGGATCACCCTCAGTGTGGTTTTAGACTCACAAAACAAGCAGACTCTCAAAATCTCCTATATATGGTAATTTCCAGTTGTGGCCATCATGTTTACAAATGTAAGTGGTGTTAACAAGCCATGAGCTCAGAATTCTAAGAGGATTGACCTCTGTGCCATTAAAAATCTGTTATGATTGATATACAAGCATAGATGTAATCAACAAATGGAACTCTTACTTCAATGATTCACTAATTGTGATCTTTGGATTTTATTATTACAATAGCTGGTATCTACAAATCATACAATGGCCCCTAAATCTGCCCCAGAGCATGCACAGCACAGCAGGGTAAAACCCATAAGAGCAATGCCTTGCTGTCTGCAAGACTCCTGACTTGACCTTGGGTTAAATCAAACTTTTCCATCTTCCTTCTGAGGCTGACACAGATGATGTGAAACCTTGTTCCATGAGTATCTTTCAGTTGAACTGATAACTGCACAGGCAGGACTTGGCTTGGCAACCCCAGTACACATCCTTCTGGAAAACTAACACAGGAAAATGGAACTTGTCTTTGGGACAAAAAAAAAAAAAAAAAGCACTGACAAGTTCTTGTGCTTTTGGAATGAAATTTAAAAGTAATTTTTCCTGGATGGGAAGAGAAAACAAATACCAGCAACAGGAGCTCAGTCCAAAGAAGCCAATAGACATTTTATTGTTAGCATTTTTATGAACAAACCACATATGAAATTACCACTCATAAAAACTGGCTGGTTTTTTTCTCAGTTTTGGTTTTCAGATATAGTTGCAGCAACAGCTCTGCAAACTGTTGCGTTATCAACTTGTACTGCCAGAATAAAGCAAAAGAGTACAAGTTTCAGAAAAAGTGAATATCATGCAGACGGTCATTTTTAATCAGTGTATCATCCATCTAAGTCATCAAGAATCCTATAGAAATAAATAACTTCAAAATAATAATAGGTAAGAACTACCTTATTCTTTGTGCACTTTGAGGCTGCCTTGTTATTTAAGCACTGGAACAATTACTTTTCCCACTATATTTTTCCCCCTGTATTTCTCTTTCATTTTTTATTTCTTCATTGCAGCAGTGATGAAGAAATAAAATTGGAAAAATAAAAGTGGAAAGCATAGGTGCCCATGGAAGAAACGGAAAACCAAGCACTATGGGAGTGGAGGACAGAGGGGACCTGCAATAGTAGATTTAATGTCGTTTGTAGCATCATCTTTCCAGACAGCCCAGCAAGAGGCCAATTGCTCAACTTGTCATGTTTCAGTGAAAGAGAAACCCATGACTATCGCAACCAGGAAATGTTGACATAATGGAGTTACTAAGAAAACCTGAATCTTAGTAATTCTCCATCTTAGACACATTGCAAGCAAGGTCACACAAGTTTTATTCCCATTAGTACCACCACTTTTTTTTTTTTTTTTTTGCCTTGAAAGGCCTTATGACAGTCAGACAAAATGGTTTTGTCAGCACACAAAATAAAATAGTGTTTTCCACAAACACATGAAAAAGAAAATGTTGAGCCTGTAGTATGGTTGCATCCTGTGAATAAATTCATTGCAAGGAAGGGGAACTGCCAAGAACTGCCACTAGGACAGATTCAGACGTGTGGGTATCTCTGCCTCCAGTTGCTATCATTATTACACTTTCAATGTGCTTCAGGAGACATTAATCCTGTATTCAGGGATTCTCTCAGTATTGAAAATTCTGGACAATGAGTGGCCTATCAGACTACAGCTCTACTCAACCACACATTGACAGACTCATGAGTGGAATTAGCCATAGCTGGATATACAGAAGACCAAGACAGTTAAATTCAACTAAAGGGAGTCACAATTGTAGGCAAAGGCTCTGTGGCATCAAGCAAGCAGGAGAAAGGCAGAGTTAGCTGTGTGATTTGAGCAGGATGAGCAAGGCAAGGAGAGGGATCGACCACCATAAGCAGGTGTGGGATCTCATGCCCTTGTTATATGACAGGTGGGCTATTCCCACTGCCGTGGGAAAGGAGGGGGTGGATGCCACTGCAGGGCACTGACCGTCTGCCCGCTGCCCACTGGGGCGATTTGCATGAGAGGAAGTGAGAACATGAGTTGCATAACATGAGTTGAGCCTGTGCCCCTGTCTTGGCACCCCAGACTGCTGCTAAGTCCTTGCAGGGACCTTTGCTTTCAGACCACTTTCAGATCTCCCACTCCTATGTTCTCCTATTAGCAGCAATTCATTTTCTATGATCTCCTCCTTTTCTGAGACTGTAATATGGCTGAATTGCACAGATTTAATCAAAATAAGCATCAAAAAATTATTTTAAAAACATTAATATGTAAATTTTTGTGTCAAGTCAGCAAAGATGATGATTATCATTCAGAGTCAAGAAATTTTTTTGGGGACAAACAAAAGATAAGGTGTAGGTGTTTATTTAGCCATTGTTTTCTGATGATATTCATATTTAGGCACAGAAGATGTGTGCAAATAGTCTCCATACGAATGAACTTCAGCTAAAGACATTGACTAAATCAGTGTGAATTACAATGAGAAGCCAGAATTCTAAAATCTTAACAGGCATATTTAGCTACCTCTTATTATCTACTTCCTCCTATTCAGAGTAAGTGATCATGGATAAATCACAGTTCCATACATTCTGTACATGATGTAAAAATTGTGGAAATAATTGAACTGAAATAAGAGAAGCATATAGACAAAATT
This sequence comes from Pyrgilauda ruficollis, assembly GCF_017590135.1. Lineage (NCBI taxonomy): Eukaryota > Metazoa > Chordata > Aves > Passeriformes > Passeridae > Pyrgilauda > Pyrgilauda ruficollis. The sequence goes on along the minus strand of NW_024523822.1, from coordinate 6,014,984 downwards.
TTAATTGCTTGTCTTAATGTTCCTGCCTGCTGCTAAGTTTGAATCCTTGAATTCCCTTCAATCCTTGAATACTTGAATGCTCTTCTAATCAATACAGGAATACAAAATGTGCCTTTTGTTTAGGAAGTCACTAGTATATCAACTTCAATGGAAGTAAGCAGAAATTAAACAAAAGCTTATATTTTCCTGCAAAAGTGAGTGACCAGCAGTAAATTCTGGGGTGAATGAAAGGGGTTTGTTTCATGACAGAGAGATCTCAGGCAGAACCAACCACAAGTATGTGTTGTTCTCTATTTATTGTGAAGTTGAGAGGGGAAAGCTAGTCTGCCTTTAACATCGGAAAGCTAAAAGTCACACTCAAAATATTTTCAAGTTATTAGTAAAATTAAAGTCCTTACACCTGCTATAATTCCCCAAATATATAAATACTCTGCTTTGAATATGTACCTCAAATATGTAGTTCTTGCCATTACTAATATAATCCAAATAATTGGGTACATTCTAAAATAACCCATTAAGAGTCTTTCTAATTGATTGGCAAAGAGGTTTCTCCTGGGATGGTATTATCATCTAATGGCCTTAAAAAGCAAAACACCACTGAATAATTGAATCTAATTTAAATTCCACTCTGAGGCAGAAAACCCACAACAAATGTGTTCTTGCTCAAAATAATTTTTTTGTTGTTAATTTGTGATTTAAATGTTTAATGAATTTTCTGAAACCTGATTTTATTTATTTTTCTGATACATCATGCTTATAAGATATTGCATATTTTAATGGGAAAGGCTCATGTCTTCTTGACTCTTCTTGAGTTGCAATTAATGGTATACCTGTTATTTTTTTGTATTGCAATAATTTTCATTGTTTTCACCCTAACAGTTTAACTATTATAATTCAAAATAGTAGTGTCAAAAGACAAATAAGAAAAATGAGCTCTCTAAAAATAAATCATCTTGGTTTTATTTGTATTTTCCACCATTTAATTTAACACAAATATTTATTTCCTGATTAAAATGATCAGGACAGGCATACAGCACCCACCATGTGGGGCTCTGAGCAGCTGGGTCTAGTGAAAAGTGTCCCAGCCCATGGCAGAAGCAGTGGAATCAGGAAATTTTAAGGCTCCTTCCAGCCTAAGCCATTCTATGATTAGAAATACAGCAATACCAAAAACTTGGCATCAGGGTGTTTCACAACATTTTTGTCCGAGAAAAAACAAAGCCAAAAAACCACAAGCTCAACGAAAAGCCTTACACAGTTTAACAGTCTAAAAAAGTTCATTAAGGAAAGGCTACTTACCCTGCATATCCCCAGAGATTCCAGCCTCTTAATCAATTACTTTGGTAATTTCCACTGATACGATACCTGTTCTTTGGATGCCTGTTCAGACTACTGTCCTTATTGCATTGAGGAGACTAAACAGCAGCTAGGTGTTATACAATAAAAATACCTTTTAGGAATTTAGAAACAGAGTGAGAAACAGCTTTTCTTCATTTTTCCAAGAATGTGAAGTGTACATAGTGGGAAAATGCAGGACAAAACATGTAGAATATTTTTCTTCAGTATTGTAGACACTTCCTGCCTTGTTCATTGAGGTGGATAGGTTAATTTTCATGCTAATGTCATTTCCTTTTGAAAAGGAACAGTGATTTCTTCTGTTTAAACATGGGGAATGACCTAAAGGTCTCTGCATTGGTCAGTAGGAGAGCTGCTGTGCTCAGGGAGCACAGCACTGTGAGGACAAAGTCTTTGCTGGGCTTTGCACAGGCACCCAGCTGCAGCCAGATGGTTACTTGACTCTTCCAAAAAAGAGTATTAGTTAACAAAAGCCTAAGGAAGTACAGGGCAACCCTTCCAGATTTGCTCTTTCCTTCCAAGCCTTTAACTTTCTTAAGCTACTAGAGCCTAGGATTATCCTCTTTGATCTAAAACACTCGGCTGCAGATCAGGTTAAACTGATGAGGTTTTCTACTGTCATCTGCATTCATGTGCAGGTCCTGTTCAGTGTCACTGATTTCTAGGAAGAGGAAAAACTTCATTTTGTCCTTTTTTGTCTTTTTACTCAGATATGGTCATGTGTGAATGCAGTTTAAGATTTTTCCAAAATCCACTCTCCTCTTGCCAATGAAGTACAGAAAAGAAAAAATTGAGTCAGAAGGGGGAGGAAAAAAAATAACCCAATAACTAAGAGTACCACAGGAAGAAGAAAGGGAGGGAAAACTGTAGCAGTGTGTTAATAACATCTGTCTTTGTTACTAACATTATTACAGAACGTGTCTCAAAACACAATTCCTCATTCTTCAATAATCTACAAAAATACCACGTTACTAGGTGCCGTCAGTGTAGCTGTTTTACATTTCAGTCTTTCAGTATATGAAACATCATAAAATTACTGAACCCTGAATTGTATTTCTTCCTTTCTAGCTTGTTTTTCCATAGGAACCACCCCTGTACAACCATGCCATCTGCCTGTCTGCCTTCTATCTCTAACTTCAGAGCAATATCCACCTTGAGCCAAGTTTGAGAGAGGTGCAACATTCTCAAAGATGGTAGGTTATTACAAGTTCACTGGAAAATTAGCAGCCTAAAAGAGGAAAGAAGCCAAATTTAGTATCTCATGGTGAGTCAAAGACACATCCAACTCAATGTCTCTATTTGAAGAGGCAGCAGCCATCTGGCCAGTGCGTAGGCACATTTTGGCTGGTTTGTCAAGACACAGAGAATCACAAAATAATGGTATTATTAAGGCTGGAAAAAATCTCCAAGCATACATTTGACTGATCACACCTTGGCAACTAGACAGTGGTACTAAGTGCCATGTCCAGTTATTTGTTCAAGACATCCAAGGACAGTGATTCCACCATGTTCCTGGACAGCCCATTCCAACATTTAACATCCATTTCCCTGAAGAAATTTTTCCAGAGTGATCTCTCCTGAGCCCTCTTTTTCTCCAGGATAAACACCCCCAGCTCCCTCAGCTGCTCCTCACAGGACTTGTGCTCCAGACCCTGCCCCAGCCCCACTGCCCTTCTCTGCACTCTCTCCAGCTCCTCAGTGTCTTTCCTGCAGTGAGGGCCCAGCCCTGGACACAGCACTGGAGCTGTGGCCTCACCAGTGCCCAGCACATGGGACAATCCCTGCCCTGGCCCTGCTGGCCACACCATTGCTGATCCAGGCCAGGATGCCATTGGCCTTCTTGGCCACCTGGGCACACCCTGGCTCATGTTCAGCTGCTGTCACCAGCACCCCCAGGTCCTTTCCAGCCACTCTGGCCCAGCCTGTGGCACTGCCTGGGGCTGTTGTGACCCAAGGACAGACCCAACACTTGGCCTTGTTGAACCTCACACCTCAGCCCATCGACGCAGCCTGTCCAGATCCTCTGCAGACCCTACACATGTAGCTCTGGATCAGCAACAGGAAACACTGAATGTTTTCTTTGTAAGACTGGAGGAAAGAAGCTGAAGGTGAACCTGAGCAAGGGTAGAACCAGGGTCTATAAAACACACAACCACAGGATGCTATTCATCTTGCTGCTCCTCATCTTCCACCATTCAATATAAAAGAAATGACCACTTTGTTAATGAGAAGAAGGAGAGGAGAATCACTGATAAATTCTGGACTCAGTACCAGATCATCAGTGGCTTTAGTTAGTTATTTCACTATTATAAGGAGTACCAGCACAGACAAGACACTGGGAAATTCCATTAAACCTAGAAAACTCAATGAAGAGATGACAGTGTTATACAAACACCTGTTATGCCAGCTTTTCCCAATGCATAGTCATCTCCTCACACCATCCTTACTATATGTAAAAGATTACTGCACCGAATGAAATATTTAAGCTGACTAAATTTTATATCAGCTGCCAATAAAAAAATCTTTTTTATTTATACTTGATGAGGGCCGTTTCTTTGTGCCAATATTGCCCCTAACTATTTGTAGCTTAGACATGTGTAGCTGTTTGTATTGCTTTCAGGTAAGTACAGAACCAGGTTTTGAAACGCACTGACCTGAGAAACCTGGTAAGATGTCACAAGGGATTCTGCACCCTTATGTTATTATTCCCACTCTCAAAAAGCAGCATTTAATAAAAGTTCATTCAGCAGCAAGTTTGGGCAATGTTCTGTGAAGGCTCCTGCATTTTTAAAAGCAAGTCAAAATAACCTCTTCCAAAACGATTCCAAAACAGCAGGGGTCAATGAGTGTGATTTTGTGTTGCACTCATCTGAGAAAGAGATGTGATTTTTCACCATGGTGAAATCACATCTCCTGCCAGCGGGACCCATTTATTGGATTTTAGAGAAAACAGTAGAAGATGGAGCAGCAATTGGAAAACAATCTGTCAAGACAAAGAGGACATAGTTGAATACAACCCATCAAAACTTGAAAACCAAGTAAGCATTGTTGCAAAAGCAATGGGAAAATGTGTCTGTTGGAAAACTGCTGTGTGGCAGTAAAATGTCAGAAAATTTGCTGTCTGGGGCTGCAGGAAAGTGCGATGATATGACTTCTGTGGGACCATTTATGTGAGAACTGAAAATAACAAAAAAGAAGTTGTAAAACAATTGGAAAAGAAAACCCCTTGGTATTAACATCTACAGGTGGTTGTCTGGAGAAGAAAATGTATGCAATGCTGTTGTTGCAAAATACCTGAATACTTAGACAAAAACATGCTGGGAGTCAGTGACTTTACATTAAAAAAAAATTACAAATAAGAACACCAAGGTAGTGTGTTAGACACGGAGCATTAGATATCTGAAAAAACTTTTCATAGTAGCTACTGATACAGACCTGGAGCTGCCTGTGCCAAACCAAAGGAACAAGGTCTGTGTCATGAAAGAGAGGTTGGTTTCCAGCTGTGGGCTGCAGGACAGGGCCAGTCTCCGTTCACCATGGACTGCCAGCACTCACCAGTCAGTGACTCAGGTAACAGCTACGCCAGCTCAGCAGTTCTCCCCAGAAGGCCCTGGAGCGTCTTCTGCAGGAAAACATATTTTCCCTTGCTTTTTGCAGATAGTAATGGAAAAAGAACACTCACCTGGTTTACTGAAGTCTTGACCCTGGTTCTCCGGAGAGCACCCTGCATGATTTAGTGTCCTCTTGCTCCTTCAGTATTTTTGCAAAGAGCCTGTATGGCTCACAGGTTTGGACTCTCTTCTGGGAGTGGAAGGGGACATTTTCTCAGTCAGAGGCAGAAGGTTTAAATCTGGATTTCCCCAATATTACATGAATGCCCCAATCACAATTCTTACCTAACCACACCAAGACTTTCCCAGAGTATATGGGATTTGCAAACATAGTTGCAAGATGTAGGCTAGAGCTGGATCACTTGAGACCCTGAACTGCCAGCCTGGGCTCCCTCCTCCATCAGTCAGTAGAGTGTAAATCCAAGGCAAGCCCAAAGAAAGGCCATTCTGATTTCAGCATTTTCCAGTGAAACCAGGCACTGTCAGGCTCCTGCTGGGATGTTGAAGGTTTAGTGAATGCTGGTGTATGTTATCAACATGCAGGTATGGTGATTTCAGGTCCTTGTTGCTCTTTAACCTCAGAGTGAAAGAGCTCAATTGATGTTCTTCCTTTTTATCAGTGGTTATGGCCAACCCAGGAGATTTCACAGGCTGAGCAACACCCTAGTGCCAACAGTGCTTGCTCCCATTACACCTCTGTGTGAGATCCCCCTGAGTCAGGTTTGAAGGAGCAAATTCACACAGAGGAGTCACTTCCAATCAGAGACGCTACAGATTTGCTGTGCAACTATCCAAGTTTCCAGCATCCATCTCAAAGAATGTAGGCGTCCTGTTTATCTGCCCTAAAAGCAAGAAAGGCCATGCCATTTCCTGTGTCTGTGGAATCTTCGAAGGCAGTTTGCAGAGACTTTGAGTCAGGCATCTCCCTCTTTCCATAGCATGTGATTGTGAGGAAGCTATTAGTCATTTGTGTAATCTATTTTAGCAGGGGAGAAAAAGTTGAGGTCAATCAAATACTTTGTAAATATAAGTATCTCCTAACAGGAAAACAACTTCCATTCCTCTATGTAAATTGTAAACAAGAAAATAAAACCCCTTTTTGAGATACTTGTTGGGTACTTGCTTTGGTATTTCTTAAGCATATGCTGTCAGTATAACCAGTTGGTGATTTACCCACACAGCATTCAAACACATTTCCAGTTACAGCTGCTCTGCACTTGCTAAAGAAAGGCACTCAGTCAAAGTGGACTCTGCATTGGCTGTACAAACAACTGGCTTCATCATTTTTGCTCTGTTCATTGAATCAATAGCTAAGAAATAAACAGGTCCATGTCTTGTATACCAGAAAAGTGTGTGTAGGCAAAATAAATTTTGCTATTTACTTCAAATTATTCTACAGTTACCCACGTGTAGCGGGGCTGATGTGTTTTTTACCAAAGCAGTAAAAGTTGGACAAGTTGTCAACAGCAGCCATGCTATTACTTGAAATACACATATCAGCTCCAAGAGGTCTGGAGTTACAAAGGCTTTCAAATATTCAAAGAACTAGAAACTTTCTGTTCCAAAATGTATATACAGGAACATGTTATCATTGAAGTTTCCCATAAAATAAACACGTACTGGTGACTTGTGGCCAGTGAGCAATTAAACCACATAACAGTTACTTAAGGGAGACAAGTGAATTCCTAGGCAGTCGGACTTGTTAAAGAAAATGACAGCACTCACAATGGAGAATGACTTAAACTATCACTGAGGTAATAGGCAAAACTGCATTCAGTATGCACATCCATCCTATACAGACTGTAGCCCTAGTGCTTGGAAGGAGATGCAATGTTTACAACTATTCCAGTATCTGACAGAAAGTCTGATTTATATTATACATATATTGATTTTTTAAAATTTTATATATATATGTTTATATATTCTTCTTATGTGTTTGTGTTTCTCAAAAAAGAGATTGGTTTGTTGTTTTGGGTTTCTTTTAAAGGAAGATAAAACTCTAAAGCAGAACACGTACTTAGGCATTTCTCAGCAAAGAACTGCCCACTGCATATAGCTGCCAGTCTGAGAACTCCCCAGCAGGGTGGCAGTAGGACATCTGTGAAACTAGATCAGGGCTGCACTGCCTGGCAGCCCCTGAGAGAGGAGCAACTCCTTCCTCTGCAGCTGCATTGAAGATGCAGGAGAGAGCCTCCCTCTGACAGCAGAAGGAGGGCAGACAGGCTGGGCAGTGAAGGCTCTCACCCTCCATCTGTGCAGCAGCCTAATGGGACATGGAATAGGCTGCTAAATGTCCAAGGTCTGCCAAGCACAGCACAAGCTGAGCTTGGTGCTGAGGGAACAAGCTGCTGTTTCCTGAGCTGTGGAGTCACACAGAGACACCATGAACCCACCATTTTACAACTTTCAGGCTTTCTGGGGTACCAATAAAATGGAAATGGGTTTAAAGTGCCTTTAAGTTTAAATTGTGGGTTCAGATTAGAGAAGGCCATTGCAGAGATCAGTGGTGACCAACCATTACCTCCCTCCTTGCTCTTGAATGGCACACACAGAAGTACTTGTCTTCTGAGGGCAGATTCCATGCTGAGAACCAAGCAAATGTCTCTGAATCCCAGAAATCAGCACCACAGAGAAGACTAAATGAACCTAAGTGCTGCAACCAGGAACAAGGTGACCTCAGGAAGGAAAACAGGCACTCACTGATGATTATATTGCAGCATTCCTAGAAGCATATAGGACTCACAGTAAGACCTCTGCTGCCTTACTTACAAATAACTTTTGTATCTGCAGATTGCTAGATTTACCATTAATCACTAATTGCTTCCAATTAATACAATCAGTCAAAATCCACAGCAAGTTCACCCTGTTCCTTTCTGCACTTTGACCAAGACACCAGGAACACTGCAACTCCATTTTTAGGTAACACTCGTGCCAACAGACCTAACATGTGAATTACACCCCAGGCAACTTAACTCAGCCAGTCGGGGTGGTGGTTATATAAAGCTGGATTTTAGTGATCTGATCTGATGAACTCCACAACTGGACTTCTTGAAAGAATCCTCTTAAGTCAAAATTCAAAATGTTCAAGTCATAGATTATTTATTTCTAATAGAAATAATAGCTCTTGCCAGCTGCAGAGGGAACAAAAGGAAAGGCAAACTGAGCTTCTAGGTCTTGCCACTCGTCCCTAAACAGGACTCTCCCTTCTAGTAGGAGCAAAACTCACCTTGACACTTTCTTCTCCCAGGCAGTGTGGCAGATCATAGCCCGTTTGCCTAAGGCACAGCCCAGCACATCATCTCTGCCTTTCAAACAAACCCATGGGTCTGCTTCCAAATTACCTTCCCATTTTTAGAAACTCCATCTAATCCCAGAAAGCTTGCCTCTGTAATCCTCCTATCTCTCTCTGCTTCTCTAACCAACTCCTTCCTCAGCACTCACTGCCAGCAAAGCAGCTTCCCTGGGGCTCTGCATGTCTCAAAACAACTTCCTACATGTCCCTCCCTAAGAGATTCAATTTCATTGATATGTACTTGAATGCCTATACTTGTATTTGAAAAGCAACCTCTTGATTACTTATTTTTTATTATTTCGAGAAGTTTCTCACCAATGTGCTTTCATGCACCACATCTTGTACCTATGCAAGATGAAGTTATGAGCTGGAGCAAAAAGTGATCAGTCACACAGGTTACATTGCATAAATTTATTCCAATCTATTGCCTCTGTTCTTGGAAGGAGTTCTGAAACTCCCATCCCAATGCTCAATCTGCTCCTCCTTTGTTTTTCCCCAACAAATTTATGTAAAGTAATACCCCTCTCACTGTGAAGCCATGCAAATGCTTCGCAGTTAAAACCTCAAACTGCAAATAATTTCATGTCTAGCAGTGCCTACCAGCATGTATAAGGCATTCCCACAGAAACAACCAAGCAGCAAGACTGGAAATGAGGAAATGATCATGTAAAGCAAGCATTTCACCATGCAGAATCTCCATACAAATAGATGTGAAAATATAGATTTCACCAGTTGCAATGAAAGAACATTTTGTTCTGGGACTGCATTTGGGATATGCAAGCTCTGGCAGGAATTACTTAGTTTGAAATGAGTGAAGATAAATTAATACAGTTTCCATTGAATATGCCAGGACAATTATTTTCAGTCTGTATAAAAATATTCACAGAATGTATTTCAACATAGCATCACAAGGACTGACTTGAAAAAAGTGGCGCAAAGCAGATTGGAGGCCACATAAATAGACTCTCTGTTGAATTTGGAATTGTAGAAGGTGCAACAAAAGTTGTAGCTGACCCTCATCTATACTTAAATAAAAAGAGAATGTAAAGGGTTTATGACCATTTCTGTCCTATTTACTCTTCTTTCCAAACCAGTATTTTCTGAGATGCAGGAGGGGGACATAACTCATTACAGCTGACGGATTTCTGTGCACAGGGCACTAACGCATGGTGTACAGGAAGCTGCTCCCCAGGGCCACCAGCATTTCTGATGTCTCAAGAGGAAGTTCCTTACCTCAGTTTACAGGAACGACTGCAAACCAGCTAAGTTCTGATTGAGAAAAAGAATTGGGTTGAACAGTGCATTTGGTGTGAGGCTGGAGTGAGGGGGTACTTTCAATCAACATGAAAATCAAAGAAGAAACAGCACTAATGTATTAACATTAATGTATTTAAGAACTTGATTTTTAAAATCAGATGCAGTTAAATAACAGAAAATCCTTCTGAAATAAACCCAGTGCAGTCCTCACTGCACAAGTTTGAGCAAGTTCAAATCAATGCATTTTATTTTGATGTTGCTGGACACGGCCAGGTTAGGTGCACAGTGAGAAGTGTCTCCTTTTCCAGCCACACACACTGAGTGGCACTGGGCACAGCACACCAACATACCAACACACGTGCAATTAAAAAAATACAACATCAGAAAACTCAGAAGAATGCTGTTACTGGCAACGTGATTCTTTTGTGTCTCTGTACTTCAGAGGTCTTTTAAAAAAGCACAAAAACATTAAGTGCATGGAATATAAACAAAAAGTTTATTGATTTAATATATGTTTTCAAGGCACTTTCATGTTGCAGTTTATAACTCCATTTGGTAAAAAGGGGAATCCTTCAGAAACACCATCTTCACTAAATAAAACACACAATTTCAAGGCCAAGGAAAACAACCAACATATTCAAGCCAGATTCTGACCATAAAATATGTGTTCCTACAATCTCAAAAAAATCCATAACCACAAAATGGGGTAGGTTTTTTTGCATTTTCTAGATTGATTGTAATTTAGGAAACCCAGTATGAGATTCATCACAGCTAGTTTTTATCATCTCAAACCTGGACTAGCTAAGCCAGAGCAGACTTATCTATACTAAATACCTATGTATGAAAAAGATAAACTGTCCTCTGCCAAAAAATATTCTGCACTGTCCACAGGGAAAGTGTAACATAATCAGTTTTTAATTTGGGGGTTTTTTTACTAGGGATTCAGGATGGGATTTTAAAGCTAAATTATTATACAGTTATCAGTTACAATATTGCCTCTGCATTTTGCATTAAACCAAGTAATCACTGATTAACAATAAACTTACATTAATACAAAGTTTTCATTAAAACATTCCATAATATGGCAGGCACTTTGGCACAGTTGTCTCACAGCAGCAAAAGCTGAGGAAGAAAACTGAATGCTGGCACACTTCCCTGATTAATTAGGTATTAAGGCTGATTTTAACTATAAAAACAAAAACAAAATTGAAAAAAACCACCTCTCAATGCCTTAAAAACTGAGCAAAATGCACAAGATATAATCCTGTAATTGCTAATCTACTGGAAATCAACATCTCTTGTAAACCAACACCATTTCGGAAACAGAGCAAGATTTCAGCCCCTTATGCTAAAGCTGAAAGAGCCAGCATAAATTCCACCATTTCTCTGGATGTTCTTATGTAGTGCTTTTTTCTCCTACCATGCAAATGCTCGAACTCAAGAATGCCCATTCAATTGTGGAGTAATAACTGAATGGAAGTTTTTTTGACTATTACATCATGGTCTCATTTTTTACCAGCATCTCATTTACCATCTCATTTCACCACCAGCACTACATCAGACCTGTGTTCCATGTCCACCACACACTAAATACCACAAATTTAAGCACACCTGCCTTTACACCAATATACTTAGCAAAATCTCACAAAGAACACATTTCATTTCTATTTATTTGTTCAGCCTGCCACAAGCTGATTTTGTCACCAGGCTCCAAGAGTTTTCAGCAGTGCTCTATTTTGGTATCAAACTGCAGGTACACTGTGTGGAAGGATCTGGAGCATGAGGTGTCTTTTGCTCTCAACAGGAAGGTCTGAGAGCTAGAAAAAAGCGAAGCATGCATATTCATGTATCAGGAAAGTGCTGAGATTAGAATTCTTTATTCCTCTTTGGAATGTGTCCTTGTGTAAAGGGATCAGGTTGCTGCCACCGTCTAGAAGGCGTTGGAGGCGGGCAGCATCTGACAGCTGGGACCTGGAGGAAGCTGGTGTTGGTAGAAGGCATCCCAGGAAATGGCAAGAGACATACAGCTGTACCTCCACAAAGTGTGCAGGGGTGTCCCTGTGGTGGCTGGCAACACCACCTCTGGGCTGAGAGTCGCTCAGAACAGTCCCAGAGACCTCCTCAGGGAAAGCTGGAAAGGTCCACCACACACAGATCTATAGTGAGATCCAGCTGAGACACCGGAACATCAAGAGCCCTTTATGCTGATCAGATGCTTGAACTCACACACTGGCAGCAGGGAAGATACAGTGATGACAAATGTAAAAATTGTGTAACAAGGTTCTAATACATTTTAGTTTGGGCACATGAAAGGTTCATACCTTCAGTCTCTAGCGCTCTCATAACTTGACCAGCTGAAGATGTGGCTTGTATATTTTCCAAGTATGACATGGACTACTCTTCTTGAAGTGGCCTCTAAAAAATGCACCACGATCATGTCTGCTCACGGCAGAGGTGGTAAAGATGAGGACTACTCCCACTACTCCTGTGTTCAGCTCCCAGAACACAGCAGTAAGCACACTTTACATCTGGCCCACCTTGTGGGTGAAAATTTCCCATAACTAGAATCTATAAAGTACAGAAACACACTTAATCATCAAAAATTTTAGAAATCAACCAAAACAAAGTAGTATGAGATAAATACCACCAAGGATCTCAAGGTCAGCAAATCCATTCTACAAAAGCAAAAATGGCAGTACCTGAATAAAATTAGGCCTAAATAAATATGGTATTCCAGTGTTTACTGAGCGGATGCAGTACTGAGACTTCTGATAACAGAGTATTTACAAAGAGGTTGGATGGAACCCATAGCAATTTAAAGGCGAAATATAGATGAAAAGTTCATAAGAGACTGGTTATGATCACAGTGCCATTTTTCCTTGAAATCAGTTCATTCTTTGTAGTCAACAGGAATTATATTATTTGTTCTCAGTGAAAATAAAATTGGGCCTTAACTCAAGACTGCACATCACTACTGAGCTTGGATTTCCAAAAAGAGTGAAATATTCACTTTGTACAGAAATTATTGCACACTTTATCACAGAGCAAAGGTGGAGTACATAGTACTTGGTAGCAGTGCATAAGGCATATTTGTTCAGTATTCTGGAAGATGAAGGGTAAACTGTGAAACTTCCAAAGAGGAGACACACTACCTTCAGGATTGCTTCTGTCAGTAGCTTCAGGACCCATGACAATATGCAGCCCAGGCCTTGATTCTACTGCCATCTGCTTGAGTACATAGACTCCAAAGAAAGTTGTGTTTGCTTCACTGAAAGCAGAATTTACCCATTTTCAGGAGCAGGAAATTTTATGCACATCCGGACATAATCTAAGCCTAAAGGCAATTAAGCACACTGACAGACAGATATCTGTCAGGCTGACTGACAGATGCTCAATTTTTGCCATGTGGAGTAGAGTTAAAGGATATATTTCAGCAGTTTTCAGACACTAAAGCCTAGAGTTCAGTATAAAATCAGGAAAAAATAAACCAAAACAAAACCCAACAGTATCTCACACTATTCCACCAGAATCCTTATCCACTGCTGTATTTTTGTTGCTGAATTGAATTCTGGATATCAAGTTTAGTGACCCGTCAAAATATTCAGTTTTGTTTCTTTAGTATTGGCCTCTGAACAGCCTTCAGGTCAAAATTACATTATTGAAATTAGCATCATGGAAAAATTAATTATTGAAACAATTTGAAGTTCTTCAAAGAGAAGTAGTGATCCAGAAGGAATAAAAGACCTTTATAGCAAAATCATTTAAAAAAAACACCCCAACAATTCCATAAAAAATACATAACCCATGACAGAACATTCTATTTTACCTTTCATGAGAAATAAAAAATACTGCATACATGTGGTGCACTCAAAATCCATGAGGCCAAATTTCCCACTGAATTAAGTGAGAATTTTGCTGACATACCAACTGCAAATCTTCTATCATGGCCACTGTATTCAATAGGATTTTTGTTATTATTATTTCACTGGTATTTAGATTTCATCTAATACACAGTGTATTTGACTCATTTGATAAATGAGTTTATATGTCAACAATATATATCAATTTTCCATACAACACCAATTAGCAAGGCCAAAACTGGTGTGTAACTATACCCAGTACTGACTGTGCTTCAAAGTTGGGTTTGTTTTTCGACAATATTGGATCATTTCAGGATCAAGATTTAAAAAGCTGTTTTTCAGATACCTCTCTGTAGTTGGAGAAGCCACTGCAGGAAGCAGCTGCTCATGTTTTACTGTCACGAATGTAGAGGCTGTACTTCTCTCAGCCCCCTTCAGGAGAGGAGTCACTGTGACAGAAGGCACAGTCAAACTCCGTTCCATACATCGATCTGCACTACTGAGGATTGCATCTGTTTGACTTTTGACTAAAGGTTTTGTCTTCTCTTTCTTCTGATACATTAACAAAATGCACACAGAAGTAACAGCAACAATGAGCAGCACAGACACCAGGACCAGGGAGATAATAATGTACCAAGGGTTGCTTTCACCTGCCTGCTCTCTGGGACTCCTGGCATTAACCTGGTTTGTAATCTTCATCTCCACAGATACACTTGTTCCCATGGCCTGATTTAGCAGTGGACCTTCCTCCCAGTGATTCTGCCCTGGCCACATAGTTGGTTCAGTCTTCTGTGGTGCTATTGCAGGCTCTTCATTCTGTGAGGAGACTAATGCCTCATCTTTTGAAGTAGAGTGAGCCTTGAAAGTGATCATGCTGGTTACAAAATGCACTTCTGTTGTAAAACCCTGCACAACTGGAGGACTGTGTGGCACAATGGAATACTGAAAACAGCCAACAGCAGGCTGCACAGCATCTGCCCTGAGTATAAATGTAAATGAATCATTCAACAGATTGATGCCCGTCATATTTGTGTCTATGTCTAGAAGCAAAACACCACTATCAATGTCAGCCTGGGTGAAAGTCTGAATATCTTCAAACACTGCATCATTCACAAACCTTTTCTTAACAATTCTTCCGTGAGAGGGGGGCACTATCACTTCAAATCTAGGATTACTGTTTGTCAAATTGGCTAGCTCAGAAGCATCCAGGTCACCGCTTCCAAATGTATAAGCTGCTTGATTTGATATCTGCAGGTCAGATACAATTTGTACTAAAGGTTTCACTGTGATGTTCAGCACTTGTCCTGTTAAACTGCCTTCTGCAGTAAAAAGCATAAACTCCAGTACGTCACTGGAAGCAGTAAGATTTGTCAGGTGATAAGAGAGCCTTCCCGAGTACAAATCTGCCTGCTCAAATTTAGTAACCTGCTGATTTCCAATCATGAGGTGCCCATATTTGAGTGGCTGAGTTATTTCATACATAATATTAGTGCTTTTTCCATTTGTGACGGCTGACAGCTGAACGTCAGTAATAGTGACAGATGTCTGGCCCTGTGGCAGCGCAACATTGGTAAGGTTGACTAGGACAAGAGCAATTGGTATGACTTCAAGACTGAACAGTTTGTATAAAGGGCGATGTTTACCATCAGTCACACTGAAATAAAACACCCCAGAAGATGAACTTCCATCCTGTACAAACCACACTTTACCATTGTCAATATCAGCTTGTGTGAAATCTTTTATAGAGACATTGAGATTGCTTTTCATTGCTAAGTAACCATTATTGGGGTTGCTAACAATGGTGTATTTCAGCTCAGCTGGAGCATTATCTAAGTCTTCAACTTTCAGATTCTCTGCCCCCAGCATTGACACATCTCCCTGCAGGACTTTCAAGTGCAGTCTTTTAGTCTTCAGTTCTGGAGATTGGTCATTCACTGGGAAAACAGTGATATTAAACATCTCCTCTAAAACTTCACTATGGGGCTTTGTAGCAGGCTTGCTCTTCAGGTTCAACCAAACAGCAAAAGTGAAATTGTCATTTAGAGATTCAGAATTATCATGTATGTACATAATTCCAAATTTGTCCAGTACATATTGGGAGAAGTTAGGCTTTTCTTTGGTAACGTTTCGTTCTCCAACAAGAATCATGCCATGCTGGGGTAAAGACATAACCTGATACCAGACCTCATACACAGAGCGCTGTACATCAGGTAGCTTAATCAATAGGTTTGAAGCATCTAGATTTGTTTTGTTGATTAATACTCTACCTCCTTCCTGGACTATGGCACCTGGCAGAAATGAAAAGAGAATCTTAGAAACTGAACATTTTATAGCTGCACTATAAAAGCTTCTGATAGTGTTTTTCACCATTACAGACAGTGGTTTTTTACCATTATAAAAAACAAAATATCTTCTACAGCACTAGGGAGCATCAAACATATGTAGCTATCTCATTTCTAAGGGTGCAGTGAACACAGCTTTCCAAGCTACTACCCTACAGTACTCTCTGTCTCAGAAGTATTCTGGTCACTGCTTACTGAAGAGAAAGAAATTTTTGGTTTTACTCCATTCTTCAGTGGACCTCTGACACATCCAAAACAATTTTGAGCCAAAACAGTGAAGCATTTTTACCTGAATTTGCTAGAAGACGGCTATTCTGATCATGCCTATCAATTTCATATGATATGACAACATGGAACATCTGGATATCCAGAGCTGATGGTGGAGAGGATACAGTAAATGTAAAGAAATCTTCTGCACTCCAGTCAGCTGACTCAGCATGTAAGTGTTCATACATGATCACACCTTCATTGACCTGATTCAGGTAAAAAGAAGACAGATGTGTAAGAGCAAGGTGATTACAAACAGAGAAGTGTTAAGGACAGAAAAAGTATCTTAGAACATTGTTCAAAAAGACCTTTGTATCTTAGTCCATGCACAGTATACACAGAATCACAGAATTGTTTAGGTTCCAAAAGACCTGTAAGATCTAAACCAACAGTTAACCCAGAGCTGCCAAGTCCATCACTAAACCCTGTCCCAAGTGCCACATCTACACGTCTTTTTAAAATATCCAGTTGGTGATTCAATCACTTTTCTAGGCAGTCTGGTTCAATGACATAGTCAGCTATGTTTCATAAGAAGAAAGGTGTTCTGCTATTCCATTTAAACCTCCCCTGGCACAGACTGAGGCCATGTCCTCTCATCCTACTACTTGTTACTTAGGCAAAGAGGCCAACAGCCCCCAGCTCCTTTTCCATGGGGCAGCTTTCCAGCCACTCTGCCCCCAGCCTGGGACTGTTATGATCCAAGGACAGGACCTGGCACTTGGCCTTGTTGAACCTCACACCAGTGACCTCAGCCCATCAATCCAGCTTGTATGTACACTGAGATTATCCTGCATTTCTCCTTCTCTTAAGATGGACTCTGTGTTGCCAGATAAACACCTGAAAGTAAGTGAAATGTTACTGGGCATGAATGCTTAGTAAAAGCCTTACATGAAGAGCATGAGAACCTGCCTCAAACTAGTAATGGTGATCACGTGTTCAGATGGACTGTATTTTTAGTAAATCAGAGTATCAATGTCTATGGTTTTCTTTGTAAGGACACTAGCAGGGCTGGATTTTTTGTCCTGAAAAAGCATATGAAAGGCTGAAGGCTGGAGAAGGACTTTCATGCAGTTATTTCCTTCAAATGGCAAAAGATACTTGGTAAAAGACTAAGAAAACCTGAAGGAAGTGTAATTACCACTGATATTTACTCCCACTTACAAGCAAAAAGTTGATGGAACTACGCAGTGGAAAATTTCTACATCACAGCAAGATGGGGATCCCTTTTAGGGGATTCTTAAAAGACAAGAAGGAATTTTGTTTGTCCTCTCCCTGCCTGCACTGACCTTGCCAATCATCATACTCAAGGAATCTTATCAGTCCACTGTGAGTAATCAAGCTTCAAAGTATTGCAATATACTGCAGTAGTATCTCCAGAGAAACAAACGAACATATAAGATAAAACCATTTATCTCTTTAGAACCCAAAGCAAAAGGCAGTATTTTCAGTTTATTTCTCACCAGCTTGAACTATACCTGAGTTTTATGATCAATACTACAATACATTGGAACCGTAATAGAATTCCTAATGATAACAAGACTAGACCACTTACTGAATCTTATTCAGTAGATTCAGCATCTGATCTGCTTGATAATTCATTTACTGGCCTGGAGAGATGACAGCTACACCCATTAAATCCTTGGCAAGTTTCCAGGCAACCACTAACCAAACCTGCACATGTTAGTTTGTAACTGCCAGAGAGATCTCTGTCAGAGATGGCACTGGTTTTATATTTACTGTTTTAACACACTCCTCACCCCCTGCAAACACCTTGAAGGGATTTATTAGTACACATTTCTATCATATATGCTTGAAAGATGTGAAAAAAAGAAAACAAAATCCCCCTAGTGTTAACACAGATGAAGTTTAGAAGTATAGAATTTGAGGTGTAAATACAGAGAGATTGAATCCCAAAATTACTGCAACAGCCCCCACTGAGATCACCAGGCAAACTGGGCTTTCAAGGTCAGTTTTCTCAGCAGCCTCAAAACCATCCCAATTTTTCTCTAAAAAATCCAGACTGATGTGATAAAATCCTTTATGGACATCTCCAGGTTTCTAATTTCCCTATACTGATTTCATTCTTAATGGCTATTATAGGACAAACAAACAAAAAAAATAATAGCAAAAGGATATGTTAGCTCAGGGTAACTTTCCAAAACCTCTCTAGGACTTCAAGCTGAGGACAGCAAATTTTTGTAAAAAATAGAGGCACAATACACATCCTTTAAATTCAGCAGTGTTTGGTATCTATCTTAATTGACTGGTCATTTTGGGTTTTTTGACTGAAAATCCATTCTAATGTCTGTGCTAAGAACAGAATGGAATTGGTGAGGATTTCTGTGTTTACTTCTGCAATGACTCTATATAGAAGAAGCTGTGGCTTGCTGTGAGATGAAAATACTTCTAAGATATCACAGAAAGTACTGCAGAGAAAAACAAAAATCAAACATTATGTTGAAAAACTCCTGTGTTAATAAAGACTGTTTAATGTGCAAATAATTTTCTTATATTAGCTGAACATCTGTTCAAGAAAAATGTCCTGAAATGCAATAGTAATTTCTGTTTCTTTTTGCTGGGTTTTTTTTTTCCTTTTGGCAACAAAGCAATAAACCACAATACATACAGAAGAGTTCAGCACCCCAAAAAAAGTAATAACTACTTTTCCAAAGTGAAATTTCAAGTTCCTCAACACAGAATTAAGTCAGCGAATACCCACAGACCTACACTAATACAAAATGGTTTTGAATTCAAATTAGTTTTTCAAGCTTATTACTGAAAAGAAACTAAACGCTTTCATCTCTATTACATGGAAAATGTATAATGTTTGTAACATAAATGCGATTTTCTTCACTCATACTTAACTCCCACACTGAACTGAAAGTTTATTTAAGATCCTTTTTCTTTCTGTTATATCTCACCCTCTACCAGAATAAACAGCAATCTTGTTTGGATCCTTGAATTCCACCTGAAAGAAGTAATTTAGCTCTACTTGTCTGAAATTAAAATGACCAATAGAAGTATCTCCAACAGACAAGAAAAGCATACATATTATTTCAGCCCAAAACCTTTCACAGTTTATAAAGTTAAAAGGGAAGTTAGCTATACATTACTAAAAACTAAAGTTACAGAGAATAAGTAAAATGTTCTGACATGGTACTGTCCAATACACACACATAATGGTCATATTCATAGGCAAAAAGAGTGACACTTCAAAAACTAAGCTGAAATATTTTTTGTCTAACATGCTTAGTTGTTTCATCTAATACTCAAAAAAAATCACGTATTTTGGGATCAGAAGGGTAAAGTGTAATTATACAGTTCTTTGCTTTCATAAAACAAGACAAAACTCAGCAACTTTAGAAACAAGACCAATGACATAATGGGATTACAACATGTTTTTTATGAGAACCATTCTGTGTTCATCTTGATTTATAAAGTCCAGGTGGAGACCCATTCTACAACCAACCTTGGTCAGGTTGTTTCAAAGCCTGATGACAACAAATAAAAATGTTGTCCATTTTCCAGGTTTTACTGCCCAAGTTTCAAATTCTGGGCAACAGATTTTCTTATTCCTTCATATACTCAATCAAATAGCTATATTTAAAATCTGTAAAAATATATTTTCCCATAAGCGAAGTCAGAAGATTGACCCCATTTTATCTCCCTCACTTTGATTTTCTAACAATAGCTTAATGTATGCTGAAGATAGTTATATTCAAATTCTGCACATAGACAAGTAATTTCTTTTGCAGAAGAATTTTTCCATCAAGTTACATAAGCTGCCACGTTGTAGTCATTTAGTAAGAGAGCCTGTATCACGGTTAAGATACTTCACACACTTAGTACCATAGCCAATCCAGTCAATAAAAGTCATCTTGGGGACAGCCATGAGGACTTTGTACAGCTGAAATGGATCTGATACTTGGGACTTTTCACAGAGAAAAAAGCTGCTCTTTCTGCCAAAAACTAAAAGCTTCCAACCTCTGACTGCTGGTTAATGGCACCAGAACAGCTCTTCCTGACAAATAGTTTTACAAGCAAAACAGTGGGAATTGCCAAGACCCTGCTAGTATCCAAGCAGAAGGGAACAAAAGTTCTTCTTTTGTTCATTACTAGATGCCAGATATTTAATGACATAGCAAATCCTGGTGATTGCACTGATGGGTCACATATGCCTGGTTACTTAACAGATATAAATGGATCACACAAAGAATGAGCAACTGAGATGCCCTCTGAAGTAACAATCTACCCCTCAATTAGCTGTTATAAATGCTTACCATAGACTGCGTAAAACTGAAGATTTCCTGAGTGGTATCATCAGAATCTACTCTGATCAGCCTTCCGAGTTTTGGGGAAGTTACAACCACAAAAGTTATAGTTCTGTTTCCTGCACTGGTCACATCATTGGTTACAGCTTTCAAATCATGTTGTGAAATAGGTTTCCTGGAACCTAAAAAATGTCAAGTATAGGAAGAAGATTTACAACAGATTTTTTTCCAAAAGTCTAAGTTTTGTATGCACTACTCGCACTCTCACTCAGGTATTCTACTTAGCATTTTAGTAACATTTTATAAGATCAGCAGGGTTACTCTTTTTCTAGTTACCTTCTGGTTACAACTCTTCAACATCTTTTCCAATTAAAAAGCCCACTAGTAGGATGTACCCACGTTTTAAAAATGCAAAAAATGCAGTTCTCTTCAGCACATGTAATCACTAAATACTGGCTTCTGCAAAAACTGCCTGAAGTATAGAACAGAGCATGTATAAGAAGTTCTGTTTCTACATCATGTGTCTAGAGCCAAATTCAAACTCCAATGTTTTTGGTATTCCCAGATGCCACAGAAGACATAGGTGATTTGACTCAGAGAAGAGTCAAAATGGCAAAGTTTCTAGTGAACACATAAACCAAAAAAAAAATCAATCATTAACAGAAGTACATTTTATCAATATGAAATAGGATTTTAATTAAATAAAATTAAAACATAAGTACTGAATTAAACAAACTAGGAAGAAGACCATGTAACAGAAATAACAGCCTGAACTGAAATTGTGTATTATGTATTAAGACAGATGGAGACTGAGTGTAACAAAATTGTTTTAATACATAGCACAACGCTAACCTTACTAAGGTTACTACCTTCTGTCTTCAAGATTATAAAGAGCTTTCTAAATTAGTCAAACCAAGACAATTTTTGACACAGCTGGGACAATAATTTCTTAGCTAATAATTTCCTAAAAGAAAAAAAAATTATCTGGCCTCTTTTTGATGCAGTTTCAAGGTACACAGTCAGCAAACTAAAATTTATGTTCAATAATCATTTTAGAGGAGCAAGATTCCCATTATCCTATTCCCCTGTATCCCCACTTCTGCCAAATTTTTCAGATTTTCTCTTCTCCTTGAGCAACAAGCTTTATAGGTTTCAATACATAATTTCAAAGACTATATGCTATTAAATATACTCGAAGTCTGAATTATCAATCTATCTCATACAAGAATAACACAAAATAACACAAATATTTTATATATATATGCCATAATATTCAGAAGAAAAAAACATGGTAAGGACAGTGAAGAATAGGGATGCTTTGAAAGCCATTATTAATACCAGGAGCCTGCTTGTTCACATCTGCTTGTGCTCTGGTTCAAATAACAACTGCTTTGAAACAGAGCTGTTATAAGATCTTCTGTCTCTTCCTGTTTTCCCATTTTTACCTTCCCATGTCTCTCTGTTTCCGTACTGTTTTGAAAAGTGAAGGAGTCTCTCAGGTTGAGAAAAATTCTCCCAGACAATAACTAATTCAAGAAGTCTCCCTCCTCTACCTCTCCCTTCTTTTCCTTTTTTTTTTCTGTGACAGGAAGATATGCACATGACCTTGTGCATACAGCAGATGTGGTCAAGAATGTACAACTTAGCACAACAGTTAATCAGACCACATAAACCGGCAAATGCAGTTATTTGCATAACCTGCTAGTTATGCAAATCAGGCCTTATTGCCTTAACAGAGTAGGACAGTGACCCTAAAACATGGTCACACTGTAGTGATGGAAGTTACTGCTCCAATTTTTCTTGACCATACCAGGTTACCACACGACTGCCATCACAGAGCATGGCCATGGGGAGCAAGGGATCTGCCACAAAACTCCCTCGATTCCTAGCAGACCTGATCTCACTCATTGAACACCACAGGCTGAAATAAAGTCAAGAGACACAGACAACATAGTCTATCATGCTCTTTTGTAAATTAGCATCCTCCCCAAACATAACCTTCTCCTTCATCCACTTCTCACCTGAGAGTTGAGAACTTCCCTGGCACTCACAGTAGTTCTCTGGTCTGACACCGCAACAGAAAGAGGAAGCTTATTTGCCAGCCAGCAGACTGGGTGAAAGAAAATGAAGTGAGAACACTGTCCGTGTGTTCCCAATCACAGAAGGAGAGATCACAAAAACCCGACCCAAACACAGGGGACAGGATCAGACAGAAGAGGAAGACACACAACAAGAACAGGTGACACTGAGTAGGGTCAAGCTAATCAATTCAAGTAGAATGCAGCAGCATAATGTCGGCGCCTCATAATTTTGTTACACATTTTTACTGCCTGCATTTAAGATTTGGAAAATGCTTTGGCATGAGCATTCTCCCTACCACTACTGAACAGTTATAAATCATCTCATCTAGAGACTGATTAGACAGCTCTGCTTCCAATAAACTACAAGTCAGGCTTACTCTCCTCAAAGAAACTCAGCTCATTTGTTTTTTGAGCAATTGCCTTCCTGAAGAAGCATATCCTGCCATTGCACATAGCTAGCATACAGTAGAAAAAGCTAATATATCTAGCAGTCAATTTTCTGAGTATGCGGAATAAAACAAGCTTCTGTTAAAACAGAAAAAAAATCTATGAATTATATAAACAGATCTGGTATACCCAACAGAAAAAAAGACAGCAGTTCATGCTCTTGTAAAATTGCAGAACAATATGTTTTAGGGAATAGTTTACACCCAGTCATGACATGGTAAATTCTTCACAATAAATTCAATTTTTACTACTCCAGAGAGAAGATTTCTCAAGCTGGCTAAAAAATATGCCTTTTAAGTAGGGCTATAAAATTTAACAGGACACTGGCTGTTGTTTTTATATATAGTAAACATTTGGCACCCTAGTTGTTGCAATAGTTATTTCATGATGGCAAAGTACAGCTGAAAGCTGTACAGCTCCAGAACGTCTCTAAAAAATACCATAAAGAGAACATGTAAAAAAGCTAGTAACACTTTATAACATCTAAAAGGAATTTTGCTAAGGCAAAGTGAGAATTCAAGGAAAAAACTGTACTCTTGGATGATTACAGTTTGCAGTGGTGAAAGAAATACTTCATTTTCTAAATCAAAAATCTGATTGACAGCCTAGAGACTTTGCCTTCTATGGAAGTATTAGGCATACTTTTCTTACAATTATCATTGGCTTAAGATAGAATTCCAGTAAATCCCCGTGCCCAAGGCAACCTTACACACCAAAATTGCAGGTTCATAAGCGTTGTAAGTGGATTTATGTGAATCCCATTTATATTGACTGAATTAGAAGATCATGCTGTTACAATCTCATTTTTTGTTGCCTGAGTTTAAGAGGCTTTTGCTGCAAACCTTTGTTTATGCAACTTATATTCAGGAAGTGTAAGAAGATAAAGTGCTTCTCTTCCATATCCAATTAATAAATCAAGGTACAGATTACAACCTCTAGAACTCTGCCAATTCCCAGTATCTCTCTGATTCTACAGATCACATTCAGGGAAACTAAAAAAAGAAGGCATCACGAACAAAAGTGTGATGCAAGACACTACTGAGAGAAAACTAACCTTTATTTCTCCTTTAATCCTGCAATAAATGTTAGATTCCTAACTCAATAAGGGATTACTCTCGCCAGTGCAAAGGAATAAATGGCTCTGGTGAGACCTCTTAGCACATCAACTCCTTCAATGGCATGATTTCATTAAAAAAATACTCAGCTGCTGAACCAAGTAGCTACAAATGCACAAATATGAATCAAAGTTCTCCAGCCTTCTGATTCGTCACTGAGTCTGTGCTGCTGTCTATAACTCATTTTAAACAGAAGAAAGTGAACTAGCAATCTAGAAAACTTACATGTGCTACTCACAGTCTCATGGCCACAAGCTTCACTCCTCTATTGCTTTTACAAGGCTCTATCACAACCACCAAGATATCTCTAAATATCTGAATGGACTACAGGGATTTTAAACAAACCTGAATAGGAAATCTCCAGAGCTTAGGCAGACAGTGTTATTATCACGTTGTAGTTGAATATTTCACTGCCAGTTTCTAAGACTCCAAGCATGCACTTATCAAAAGGTTAAACACTACAAAGCAAAAAAGCAGCATGCTGTTTGAAAAAACATTAACCCTTTTTTAAAAAACATACAGTCCCAGCTACAGTTTTCCATAATTTAATCAGTTAATTATCTGACAAATTATCAAAACAAATCAGTTAAAAATCAGACAAATAACTCTATATCAGGCAATACTTTCAAGTGGACAAAATCATGATCATCTCAAAAAACAGACCTGGAAAGACTCCGAGTCCTTTGTTCACTTCAAGGCTAATGATCAGCATCTGAGCTGTGATGGTAAAAATCTGTCGGGGTGCAAAGTTCAAACCATCTGTCACCTGAAAGTTGAAGCCTCCAGACATTGCTCCTGTGAAAATCAAAACTATAAATTTATTCTTGTATTACTCTGTCACAGAAAACACAAACATGCACTGGACACCTTTCACTCTTGGCTACAGAGAAATACTGTTGAGGAATACATTCAGTGGAGCTGCAGGTTGAGCTCTGGGTGGCAGGAGCCTGAGGCAAGAGGTTGAGCCTTTGCTTAACAAAGGGCACTGGGACCTGCTGCCAGGGGACCAACACTCAGAGACATGGCAGGAGCTGAGGACTTCAGACTTTTGCAGCTTAGACTGCAAAGTCTTTTGGTCAGGGTCCCCTGTCAGGGGCTCCCAGCCAGAGCCATTATTCTGTAGTTGCACAATAATTAAATTATTTTAAGGATACAGGCACCTGAGATTCTGCTAAGGGAAACCCAGAGTGAACTCAGTGAGGAAACCTTGTTTGACTGTGTGAGTGTTGGGTATGTCAAGCAGGGCTCACTGGAGCCACCAGATGAGAAGGGGGGTCCATCTCAACAATCAGTCTTGGGTGGTGTCAGACTTCTCTTTCTTCACTGACTCAGTGGAGCTGAAATCTACTTAAACTTGGGAAGAAAATTACTCCAAAACTTCCAACTCCATTTATGTCTTAGGAGGGTCCAAAGCACTTAGGCAGTCACTTTTTGGCAAAGAAGGAATTTGGGGAGAAAGGTAACTTGAATGTTCTTTCATTTTGTTTTATATTTAAAGGTCTGAATAAACTCTCGGGTTGCTTCCTTAGCCTCTTCGCTGCACTTCAGCTCTGCTGAAGAAGGTATGTTGTCACAGCTTAAAACTATTTCAGAGGTTATGTGTACTCATAATAAATGCACATTTTTCCCTTTAATCTTAGGTTTTGTATGTACTTTGGCACAAGCAACAGCAAAATACCTCCAGGAGTCTGAGTGGATTCCTGTAAAAACACATGTCTCAGAACTTACAGGCTGCTTTCAAGCAGAGGGTCCCCATGTTGTTCAATTAGGTAAAAAGACCAAAAAAAAGTGAAACATTAAGTGTTGCAAAGAATTACCATGCTCTTGTATTTGCTTTGCCCAATTTAGCCATAAGATACTGCTACAACAATACAGATACTGAAAGCCAGAGAGCACCGCATACTTTCATGTAAAGATCAACATACTTTGCCTAACTATAAATTAACATATCAGAAGAATTAAATGTATGTTCTGAGATTACAGTTAAAAATACATCTAAGAAATGCTCTTATATTAGCCAGGCAGCTGAAGCAGCTGTGGAAGATATGATCATATTGTTTTTATTGTAAAAGCTCCTATTTTCTGATATATTCTAATAAAAAAGAACCAGTTGCTTATTCAAAAAAGCATCTGGGAGTCTACTATTTGTACTAAGTTGAAAACAAACCTGCTTGTACAGCCTCACTTGCTTTTTTGGCTAAGGCAGGTCAACTGCTTGATTGACATAGACGTTTTGTCATCAGCAGTCAGGAAGAGAACTGCATCCACTGAAGCTCTGCTTGGGTGGAGCATTTATCATTTTATCACAATTAATTTTTTAAAACGTGACTGATCAGAGGCGATTAAAAGGACACCAGAATGAGTGTTTGTAAAAGCTGCACTGAGAAACACAAAGACTTCAGAACCAACAAGAGTTCAATTTATTGCTGCCCTAAGAAAAACATTGCCAGGGTTTCAGGGCAGGGCCCATACTGCAAAAGTGACAGAGGAGCACCCTAGAGTGAAGCAAGAGTGAAAAAGACAAGGAATTCTTACACTGAAAGAGGGGTACAGAAAAGGAAAAGTGTGTTCCAGTTTTGCATTTACACTGTGATAGAACAATCAGAGATTATGGAAGAAAGAAATAAAAATCCAAGGGGAAAACATGAGAACAAAGAGGAAGATTTGCAACTCACACCACAGAATACGCAGCATAATGTAATTCATAAGGCTGAGCAATGTGAAGGGAAAATTCTGAGGTCTAATTTAGAGGCATAAAAGCGAAGTATAGTAGTACTTTCATTGGCAGTAAAGAAGACACTCAGAATGAAGAGTCATTGCCACGTACAGGCATAAAAAATTATAGTGCTATGAGAAGTAGCCAGAGGATGGAAGAGCTGCCTCAACCAAGGAGAACCTGCTCTTCCCTTTGGAAAGTGCTCAAGTGAGTAGGAAGAGTAGATGGGGGTGCTTCCAAGAGGAGACAAAGTAGCCAGCACACACTGTAAGACTGATGACAAGGAACAGAGGAAACAGAGAAAAGGGATGAAAAGCTGAATGACAGCAACATAAGGAAAGGCCCCAGGTAAGGCTGGAGGCAGTAAGATGGGAGTAACAATTACATTTCCAGCAACAGGTCAAGATGAAGGAGGGAAGAAAATTGCTGACCAAGAAATGCAAGGAAGTCAAATGACCAGAGTACTTTGTGAAGCACTGGAGACCATGAGGTTAAGCAGACAGCAGAGCCAGAGCAGCTGCAATATCTGACACACAACCTGGGTAATTTTATGTTACAAATTTACTCTACACTCCCACTCACTGGAAAATGAAATTTTTTGTTCTTTTCACTTTTATTAATCAAGATTCACTCTCTAAGACTACAGATGTGCATTTGCCCTTTCTGGAACACAGAGCAGATTAATTTCCTCACACTTACCACTGTCCTACCATCACAGGGCTTCTTACATGTCAAAGTCTCCCTTGGAACAATTTAAATAGCTTGGCTCACTTTTATCATGCTCTTGACCTTTTATTTCCTGACCAAATTATTTGAGCAGGATACTCACAGCTCACCAACAGCTGATTGTAAAGCAATTTCAGCAACACATATGCACTTTTCAAGACAGTGCATTATAAGGCAGAGCACTTTGGCCTCATGAAGACACAGCACAAATCTGGAGTGACTGCTGCACCCAAGGGAGCACTGGAACTCCAGCCTGCCTCTGGGCTGGCAAGAGAACAGTGTATCTCTTCCATCTCCATCCCAAAACAATGACTTATTCCTTCTGTGGCAACTCCTTTCTTCCTTCAACTGAGGCAAATAATAATACAGCTGGAGCAGGAAACAGGCAGCTATCACCCTGTGAAAGCCCTACCGCTTCTGTCTGGAACCCCACTGGGAAGCTCTTTCCTGTGGCTTCCCACCACAGCCACTCAAGGATGCATGAAGCTGCCCTGACTTCTTTTATTCCCCACACATTCTCCAAAATGGAAAAAAACCCCAATCTCTAGCTCTGGATAATAGGAGAAAGAGTCAATATTTAAAGCTTAATTCTTTCAGAACCTGGAAGGCACACTGATATCACAAAGATGAACCATAACTTCATCATTCATTACTGCACTATGGGAGGTATCTATGAGACCGTCGGTCCATGAACAGCTCTGCGCTGTAACAAGACAGAAAGGCTTCAGGAAATTTTTGATTACAGTAGTCAAAAAAATGGACTCCTATCTCTGAAAGGTGCATGGAAATGTTCCCCTACTGCAAAACTGCTTTGAGAAAGAAGGCTGCTATCTAATGAACCACAAAAAAACCAAGGTTTCCCGGTGAGCATACATTAAGTAGACATCACACATCTAGTTTCGTTTTTGAGATAATGTATAACCAGTGTATAATACTTCACATAACCAGTGTTCTGAGGTCTTTGTGACATTACAATGGGACCTTTAATGGATTATAAACACAAATATACTGAAGAGGACCACTATTCTGGTATCAGATGTGGTATTTTGAAATCACATACCATTGTGTACAAATACCAGCTGCCCTTTAATAATATGAGCCTGGGTAAAAGCAAGGATGCTCTTGTTTGGAGAAGACTTCAGAGCCAAGTGTCCATTGCTAGGTGGAGTAATAGAATACACCAGTTCTGATGGTGAAGAGTCCTTGTCTTCTGCACAGAGGTCATCAACAGTTATTTCTGCAACTGAACCCACCCAGACCTAGAAAAGCAAAAATAATTTTAAAAATAAATAAATAAAGAAAATGCATACAAAAGAAAGTTGGGACAACAGATGAGGGACAGGGATGTATGACACATGACTCCAAGAAAAAGGAAGAATAAAGATTTCTGCTGTGCAACACTAGCAGCTGTAACAGGTTTCCTAACTGTCCATCCAAATCTCTGATCATAGACTGGCATAGCTCATCCTGGAAAATAGCTTGCTAAATAGAAGACCTTAAAATAATACAAGCAAACACACCCACCCCGGTTAAGAGTTTCAGACAGTTGGAGCACAAGTGCTCTATTTGTCAAGCATTATACAAATTCTCAGAAACATAACAAAAATTGTATTATGATAACTGAGTCAAGGAGATCCTTTCCAACACATACACATGAATACTAGTGTCATGCATTTCACAGCAGGTAAGGCACTGAATATGTTCTACTTTCACCAGAAGAAAAGATGAAAGAAAAACAGCCTGGGGACAGCACAACCTCCAATACAAATGGAACACTTCTTGTATATGTACTATCTTCTTCTAGCAAAAATGCACTAAAGGCCCTTTTTTAGTGCACTAAAAAACCCAGAGATGCTCAGTCAGAGCACTCAGGGAGATGAAACAACTAATGCCTCTAACGGCTGCCTACCATTTTTGCAAGGTTACAACTGCAGAAAAATAGTTAACTAGTTTTTAGAAAGAAGGTATAAAACCCATTATTTACGTCTGGTAAATCTAATCTAACCCATTATTTACGTCTGGAGCACATTCTAAGTCTAATTCCAGAGGAGAGACATGAGATTGATAAAAGGACTGGAGGACCTCTTCTATGAAGTCAGTCTGAGAAAATGGGGGCTGTTCAGCCTGGAGAAGAGAAGGTTGTGTGGGACCGCAAAGACACCTTCCAGTATCTGAAGGGGCCTGCAGGAAAGCTGGAGAGGGATTCTCTGATAGGGACTGGAGTGCCAGGAGAAAGAGGAATGGGTACATACTGGAAGAGGGGAAATTTAAGGGCAGGGCCCATACTGCCCTTAGTTAGGTATTAGGACAAAATTCTTTACTGTGAGGGTGGTGAGATACTGAAGCAGGTTGCCTAAGGAGGTTGTGTATTCCCAGATTCTGGCAGTGTTCAAAGCCAGGCTGGATAAGGCTTCAAGCAGCCTGGTCTAGTGGGAGGTGTTCCTGCCCACGGCAGGGGGAGTTGGGACTAGATGATCTTTAAGGTCCCTTATCTCAAGCAGAAAGGACTGCTCTCTGGGTTTCATTCCTATCTGACTAATAATTTATTGTTTGGAAAGGATAAGCAATGGCCCATTTTGTTCTTCATCTCTGCTGTATATATCTGGAAGTACACACAGAAGTGCTATACAAAGAACAATACATATTTATCTCAACATGAAGTGAAATTTCTAAAATATTCACTACATCAATATCAATTATTTCCATACACAATTTATAATATAGCATAAAATCTTAAGAGCTTAACCTTTAAATACCTCAGCTTGTGCTTCAAAACACAATGCATCATTCCCTGCTGTCTTCCCAGGGTCTTAGTACTTAACAAATATCTGGTAGTAACATCACACCAAATGGTTGAAGGGGACAAATGATCCTTAACAAAGAGCATTTTACCTCTGCCAAAGCCAAAAATCAGTAATCACAATTCACTAAGTATTAATTCTACTTTTTAACAAGAACCATGAAAGAAAATTTTTAAGAGACTGAAATTTGTGTCACCACACTTCAACAGAGGAAAGATTTAATTCTAGACTGTGTCACAAAATATGTGCCATGGAAAAAGACATACTAAAATGAAGTTTGATTTTTTTTTTCTAATCATATATATAAACTAAGTAAGTTTATAATAGAAAATACCTTTCAACTAACTAACTTTTCAACCCCTGAAATACGTATTTTGCTGTAACGTAATTATTAATATTAAATTTTGATAAAGAATTACACTTATGGCACAGAACAACAAGTAACCGCACAGGGTGACTTAGTGAGTGGCACCAAATAAGCACATCAGTGTCACAGGTTTTGTACTGAGACCCTTTAATTCATCTCAGTAGAGCATTTGCCTAGATTATTCTATGAAGAAAATAAAAAGTTACACACAGAATATGCAAAAATATAAGAAATTATAATGGACAGATGTTACTACAAATGACTCACTAAGTTTCAAATTATTTTCCTTACTAAAGGAAAAAAGAATTAAAATTTCTAATTACAGAAAACTGTTTTTTTCTGTAATGTCAGTATTTAATTTTGTTGTCCCAGCCCACTACCACTTAATGCTTTTTAAGTACTATACATGGCCTGCAACATGATCTTCGAAGAATGGAAGGGGAGATCTAAGACGTGGAAAGAACCATAGGGAAGCAAACACTGAGAACATAGCACGAATGTTACAAGCATATTCTTTTTCATATCTGGGATGAAAATCTCCTTGAAGAGCACCATGAAAACTGTATCTGAGCTTCCATGAAGTAGCATGACACTGATTTTTCATATGCCTAACATATTCCACAGGTGTAGTCCAAAAAAAGATTCTGACCTTGCTGATGTAAAATAATTTATTCTGCTCTACTTACAGGATTCAGCTCATCAGTATTTCCTTGCATGCCACATATTGTACCAGACAGTGTGTACTCACACTTTAACTCTAGAGAGCAATTTAGAGAAAACAACAAAAATAATCTGTTGAAATTTGGGCATTTTAAAAAAATCTAATTCTAGGAAAATATAGCCCTCTTGTGGCAACAGGAGAATACAGTAATTTCATAGCATTGCCACCCATGTATTTAAACACATATAATTGCAGTATATAATGCCAGGATAGTGATTTTCTTCAAAACGTCCTTTTACCTTTACCCATTCCTATTCCAGAAAAAAAAGAAGTCCATAGAACCTGTGGAAATTTTAAGAAATTCTTGTACCTAAAATGCTGATAATTTAAGTTTCTTAATAAAAATACATCTCACAAAATTGTTGCAATGGAAAGCATTTAAATTAAATTCATTACAGAAGTTCTCAGGACAGTAAAACTTTCTGCATCTCAAATGTTATGTCATAAATTCTGAGCCAGGGGGGAAAAAAAACAACAAAAACAAAAACACCTTAAACCCTCATTTACTCCAGCTTCCTAGAGAAAAAACAGAGAAAAAATTCCCAAAATGGCTGGATGTCTGTCACTCTGAAACTCCCACCATGGTGCTCATAACATTGATAGCAACATATAAGGCTGTTTGAAGAAGGAATGTTATAGCTGTCTCTGAAGTGAGGAAGCTACAGCTAGACTCATTCAGCATACATACACACACCCAATAGTTTCTTGCATTTGGACAGAAGCCCATGACAAAGGCCTAAATTAACTTCCATATACCCACAGCAACATCACTGGCCACATAATGCACCTCTTCACAAAAGCCACTTCTCAGCAGCAGATGCTACATCCTAGCCTATTGTTTTAATCACTTTCTGTTGTGACCTGCAAAATTTCTGAGGTCCTAAACTTCAGTCAACTCCCAGCAGTTCTACTGGACTTCTGTTTTTACAGTACTTGTCAGTCATTTTATACTTTTGTACATTTCCAACCTTACAAAATAGATAAAATTGCTACTGAGTTTTTAAAAGCAACATCTTCTGTTATTCAGTATCTACCACTAGCAATGTTCTTGAGGCGCACAGACTGTTTGGCTGAACATGGGGCCAGCCATCATCACCCTACACAAGAATGCCCATCACATCTCAATATTTAGCAGAACTAAGAAAAATCCATTTTCTTCCATCCACTGAGGATGCGCAAGTTTGATTCGAGGAAGGATCACCTCAGCATATTCCTCCCAGCAGATAACTTGACTGCCAGATTTGTTTTAGACTGCACATGAATCTATGAAATTTATTTATTATTCAATTTTAGACTGCACATGAATCTGTGAAATATGTGTACATATTGGTAGCCACTCACAACAGACACAAACTTGATTTTTCAACAATAGCTTGTGCATGATTAGCAAAACCACAGGCACAAAGGCAGCATCCTGGTTCTAGTACACAACTGCCTTCCCAGTAGAGAGGACCAGCTCTGGGTAGGTGAAGCTTTGTTATCCCTACTCTCAGGAAGCCTAGATTCACAAATATTTTTAGAAAAATCTGTAAGTTGCATTGCAGTAAACTACACAGCCTTAGGTCTGTTAATAGACTGCAATTCCAGCAGTTCAATGCCAACAGTTTAATGCCAGCAATGCACCAGAACAGAGACCCCAAAAAACTTGGCTGAACTTGGCTGCTCTCTTCTCTGTGACTAGACAAAGATTACTGCATGCTGTACTGATGTCTGTAGAGTACCACTGTAATTACTTCAACTGGGGAAGATTTTGCTCTGTGCCACTCAAATATTTGTGAAGGCAGTCTGCTTTTCTGCCAGCAGTGTCTGCACAGGGCAGGCTATCTTCTGTTGTGGGCACCTGCTGATTATCTTTTTCCACTATGAAGCGGTACAATACTTCCACTACAGCTAGTTAAAAAATAATGTATTTTCTCACATGAAAAGATGTGAAATACACAACACAAAATTACCATCATCTTTACAGTAATACACTCTCCCTCTCAACACACAATTAACTACATAAAATTAAATGCATGTTTTGGTACCACCTACTTATAAACTGCAACACAGACCACTGGGAATGACTGCAGCTTCAAAATATCCTGCTTATCTTCTTTCAAGCCTGTTCCTAAATACTTTCTCCACGTTGATGTCTTCCAGCTAGTTTACTGTGACCACTTAGCTGACCATGTTCATTTCATCCTGATTTTTGGAGTCACTTAATTTGTTTTTACTAATCAGACCTCAGATTGAAAGTCTTTACAAGTGGGGGCTTTTTGGGCACAGTGTCTTTACTAAAATGGTTCTCATTATTGACTGCTATCGCAACACAAACAAATATTATACAAATACGTCCCAGTTTAAGTACTATAAATTAATTAATTAATTAATTAATTAATCAATCTGAAAATGCACTGAAACTGAAGTGACAGTAGTCATTTCTGTAGTGGTAGGTAACTTTTCAAAGATCTGTAGATTAAAAAGTCAGCAATGGTTATTAAGAGCTAAAGGTAGCTTTGGCTAAAGGTAACTTTAAAATTTTCTTCAGGATTTTCTGGGGGGAAGGCAGTTAGAAAAAGTTAATATGTTTTTTCTTAGCTCACAGTATCACACTGTGATACTGTGAATTAATAGCTCCAGTGATTGGACTAATATTTTGATGACCCCAGATTTCCACAGATTGCATCATATTATTTGTAACTCTTTAAAAGGGAAACACTCCTGTTTTGTGTAAGAAATACCCAACACATAATGAATTCTCTCTTGTCCCATCCTACCGGCATATCTGGACAAGAACAGGCAGCAGAATGTACTTCAGCAGGTCTGACCCTTTAGTGCACTTCATGGCAAGTGGCATAGGGTTGGAAGGCTGCACAAATACAACAGTGAAAAGTTGGCATTCTCATCATCACTATTCTTGGTACTTTTCTAAGTTACAAGTTCATTAACAGCCCTCAAGACACCTCAGCAAACAACACGAAAATATAACAAACATCCAGGTGCAAAGCATCCACCCTCACAAGCCTTACATCAGTCCAAGAGACTTCACATAACTTTAAGATTAAAAGAATGCTCATTCAGCCAGCTAGATAAACTTTACAACAGCCAAAAGAGTTCTCCATGTCTACAATCTTCCTAAACACAAATACTATGTACTGCCTCCTTTCATTAGCATTAATTTCTCTAAATCCAAGGAATATGACATATTATACTGACTATCCTACCAGATACAAACCTAACAGTCTGTTATTGAAGGTGCATGAAATGGCATAAGAATTAATGGAATTAATTTTAACACTCCAAAAGGTTGACAAACATACCTGAAGAATTCTGTTTACTTTTACAACCGGAGCTTCATCATTTACTGCAGTAACAGTTACAAACACCGTTCGAGGTAAACTCTGTTTCCACAATTCTGTGTTATTTACTATCACAGTAAAACTGTCCATCAGCTCTTCACTATCATCATGAACATAGTAGATTAATTCTTGTTCCACCTGAAAAATATAACAAGCTGAAAAACTAAAGAGGCTAGAAGAAAATAAACGCCACATTGAAAAAAATCCTAGTCACGGCTCTCTGTATTTACTGTATGAACATTTCATTTTAATATCAGATTGTACCTCTATCTTTGCTCCATTCACAACAGTGAATTTTACTCCTCATCTGTCCATTCTTCTAGTCAGACTATCTTGCCAGTCTTGGCACTCTTTCCTTCCTCCTGAAGGAAAAATGGAAATCCAACCCCACTATATTTAACAATGTTTCCTGGAATCTATAAACTGAACACAGTGCTAGTGTGTGACCTATGATACCAGCTTGCTTCTTGGACCTAAATGACTTAAAATTATTGTGCATATAGTGGCTATCCGTGAGCAACGAAATTACCTAAAAAAATTACTTTTTTTCCACTTTTCTACTTGTTCAATCTATGTAGCACTTCCTCTGCTTTTTTTCAAAATGGACCCACAGTCTCACATTTCCAGAGTATCTACAATTCTACTTGAATATGAGTGGCCCATCAGTCTACTGTGGCTATAGTACATTAGTCTGTATCAATAGTGCCATCAAGGAAGTGATGCAGTTCACCACAACAAGGCAGCCTCCCTCCCCACTCCAAATGACCAGATGGAAAAAACAGAAAGATCTTTTAACTTAAGGCCAGAATAAAGCTCAAACTCCTATATCTCACTACCTCTCACAAAATCCCACAGCTTACAGCAAAGCAAATAATTAATCAAGACTAGGTCTAAGAAGATCTAAAGACAGTACCTGTTTTCTGGTAAAGGTGGCTAACTTTATTCCAGGTACACGAGAGTTTTCAACAAACCCATGTTTTGGCTGCTCAGTTAAAATGAATTCACAGCTGAGTCCTGCAAAGTGTCTACTAGAAATTTTTAGATAGTCTTCCACCAGGGCTTTTGAGCCCCCTTCAAATACCGTAAAGTTCCGTATTTCCAGTGGAATCATTCTGGGGATGATGTCTACAGAGATCTCTATTCCATTCACTGTTCTGACACCATTGGTCACATCCAGAAAAAAATGGTCATCTAGTTGGTTAGAAACTGTCTGCACATACTGAACTTTGCCCTCGTCGACATCTTGCTGTGTGAAGCTCAAAGCTGGCTTTTGGTCAGAACTGAGATAACTTTCTTCCAAGGAAAACTTCCGAATGTATCCATGTACTGGAAGCTGTCTTACTGTGAACACAATCTCAGATGGAGGACTATTTTCATGAATAACCTTAAATTTAAGAACATATCCCAAAATTATTCAAATGGAAGTGGGAGAAATTCCTTAATTCTGAATTTTTCACTTTTAACTCTGGGATTGTCTACCTAACTAAACTGGCACTTCTTAGTTGGATTACACAGTTCCCAAAACAATACAATACCTTAAGCAGACACACGTTAAATAAAGGTGGCATGGGAGGCGTTTTGTAATCCCAAATATGTTTTCTAAGTTAAGGAACGTACTGCATAATTAACCACTGGCCTCACATCTACAGATCCCTGCCCGAAACAAGGAACTCAGGATTTCAGTAACATGCAGCCAGAGCCCTCTCGCGGTGGTTCCTGGAAGGCTACACACAAAAATTGGGCAGGGAAAAATTAATCAAACAGAAATGGCCTCAGGTTTATGACTTTTTTTTTTTTTTTTTTTTAATTTTGGATGTAACTCTCAAACAATTTTAACTGGGCTAGCTCCAAATTAAATCAAACAAAACGCTTTCTTACTTGGCATTTCCCACTAGCTCAATTAAGACCAATTACATGAAGTACAAATAATTGTTATACCTAAAACAAAAATATACATGCAGAATCTCCAAGTGATTATTTTCTTATGCACCAATATGTAATAAAGTCAAAGACTATGGCCAGTATTTTCTTTAACATGATCCATTTTCCTTCCTAAAAATGGATGCTTGCTAGTGTCAGTCTCTCCTGAACTGAACACCCAGAATGCAGTCATATTAGTGGTAATCAAAAAGAGTTAAAGAAGAGAAGACAAAAACTAAAGACACTGCCAACGACTAAAAAAACTGAGGAAAACTTACTACAAGATTGGAGGAATGGACAACATGGTTAACCTACTTGCAGTTTTCCTTTACTGATTTTTACTGGTTTTCCTTCTTCAACCAAGAGATTGTTTTTGTTCACAATCCTTGGTGGCTGCTGATGACTTTCCAAATACACGCGAACCTGTAGTCCAGCATCCAGATGGACATCTCCAGCATGGACTGTGAAGTTAAATGTGTCAGTAAGGTTGTTGCTGTCATCATGTCTGTAGGCCACATGTCCCTTTATCAGATCAAGCTGAGTAAAGGAATCCGTTAATACATTATTCACATATATTCTTCCGTACTTTGGGAAAGAGAGTATCTTGTATGTAAGCTCATGATCATTTCTTATGTCTTGGTTTGTAGCAGCACTTAGATTAGCTGTTGAAACAGTTTCTTCTTTCCCTTTTTGAACCAACAATCCTGTATTATTTGCCAACTTAACATAAGGATCAGTGGCATTAACTTCCAGAAGCAAGGAAGTATAGTGCTTACCATCTGTCACAAAAAGCACAAAACGCCCAAAATCTGCACCATGGTGTATAAACAGGACTTGCTTTTGCTCCAGGTCCACTTGTTTGAATTGATAGAGTCTATGCAAAGTATCATTTGTGAGCACCAAATCTCCATTGGAAATACCACGTCTAGTATATAGCAACTGTCCATCATCAAAATCAGAATCAGGATCATGATAGCAAAGATCTGCCAAAGTTAATAATCGCTGCCCATTTCTCACTATGTCAAATATCTTATCAATTACGCGAACTGGCTTCTCATCATTCTTCAGCTGGACAGAAATAAAGAATCTGATTTCTATTGACAAAGGTTCTACTTCTGAATCAAAGTTTGCCCCCTTTCCTGACTCTTTGCTGTAAGCTCTGACAAGAATTTCATCAAACATGGTCTCAGAATCGTCATGCACATACATAAGGCATTTATCAGTTATATCTTTATTAGTGAAAGTTGTAAGATTGTCATTATTCTCAAATGAACCAGAAAAATTAGTAAGTTTTAATTTCCCATGCTTAGGAAACTGTATAACTTCATATTGGAAAGTTTTATTATCTGGTGTTTGCACAAATAGTTTTGTACTTGTTATTAATTCTCCTTCCCCTTCAATAACATTAAGGCCATTGTTAGTCAAAATAATGTTTCTGAAATCTGATTTGATGTAGACTTCAAAGTCATAGAAATTTGAATCCAGATACTTTGTAGAAATGAGAAATCTAAATGAATCATAGTCTTCATGGTACTGGCTGATTAACTCATATGCCACTTTTCGATCAGTAATATCTTTTTGGCTAAAGACTGAACCTCTTTTCAAAGGCTGGTCATTAAGCAGTATCTGTCCATTCTTTGGTACGGACAGAAGTTTGAAATGAAGCTCATCTTCAGGTATTTCTAGATCTTCAATCACAGCAAACAGATTATCAGAATTCAAGTACTTCTTTTTTGTTTTTTCAATTTCTAGAGGAGCATGTTTCAATAGACTATACCTTAACCATTTCACTCTGATTGGAAATGTATGCTCTTCACTGATTCTGTTTCTTATCCTAACTTTGAACTTAAATTGTTCCATAACGTTTTCCAGCTGAATGTCTTTAAAAGTGCTACAGTATCTCACCCGGTTGCGCTGAACAGAGCGTTGAGAAAAAGAGCTGACTTGCTTCCACGCCCCCCTTGAATCCTGCCTTTGGACCTGACCAAAGTGAGGTGGCTCTGTGATCTCGTACCAGATTTCCAGTTCCTGGAGGACAGCATTTATTTCAACTGCCAGATGCCTAGGTCTTATAAGAGTTGTAACACCTTGGAGAAGATTTATTCCTGAGTTGTTGACAACTCTGTAATCCAAAGGAACTGCCATGACACGTAACACAACAGTGTTGCTCACCTTCTCACCATCACTTGCCCTGAGAACAATCCTTGAGTTCCTGACACCTGTGTGAACAAAGAAAACAGTACCTTTGTCTAAATCCTCATTAGAAAAAGTAATGATAGCTTTTCCAGGATGCCTTGAATTTTCTAAAAATCCTGCATCTGCATTCAGATTTCCAAGCACTGAAAGTGTGAGACCCACAGAATCTGTATCTTCATCTACAACTTTTATCAGATCATTTGTCAAACGTTTCTTTGAGTTCTCTAAGAGAAGAAGCAAGTTTCCCCCAGGAAGTATGATCTCAGGTGCATCATTTACTGGAGTAATAGTAATGCTGAACATATGCTGCTCATTTCCACGCAAATATGGAGACACAATCTTCTTACTGCTGGCAGAAATGGAGAAATTAAAATAATCATAAATGTCCTCAGAGCCATCATGGACATACAGAATCTTCCCTTGCCACACATCCTGCATAGTAAATGTATTTACTTCCTGCAACGGTTCAACATTCAGCTTCAAGCATCCATGAGAGGGTGGTTCCTTTATATCAAAAAGAATTTGTGACTGGTTAACTCCTAATTTCTGAAAGTCTAAGTTAACTTTAATATGCTTAGATTCAAGTGAAGCTTGTTCACCCTCCAGCACAATCAAGTTACTCAGAATTAAAAGGTGGCTTTTGTCTTCCTTGCCCAGAGAAATCGAGCTTTCATGGGAAATGGCAAATACAGGAGCTGCTTTCACAGAAGAGTTCTTTTCAGCCATCTGTAAAGAAAGATTTGTTTTAAAAGAACTTGGTATTTCACATCCAGCTGAAATGTCCTTAGTTACTAGAACATTCTTCAGTGATTTCTTTTCTGAGTTGGCTTTCAGGTTCCTTAAGCAGCCTTTGAAGGAACCTCCTCTGGCATACTTCCCAGATACTGAGATTAACTTCATCACTTCCGATCGTATGCTGTCATCTACACCACCTACAAAGAAGGATCCCTTCAGAAGGGGCAACTTACTCTGGGGAGGTAACGACTTTCTCACAGTTTCTTCATCCAATGTTAGCTGCAAATATTCTGCAGTAAATTTCAGTTTGATGTAGTGCCAACAACTATCATTGACTGACCTACGAGAAGAAAGATGGATTCTACTTTCAGGTTTTCCAACATAAGCTTTAATTAAACCATCTTCCATTTCCATTGCAATGAAATCTCCTGCTTGCCCAGGATGGTAAAGCAGCAAGCCACGTGCAGCTGAGGTATGTAAAGCATACTCAAAGATTCGCTCATTGTCCACATTCCTTGATGGGAAAGAAATATAGGACCTGGAACTGAAGAAACTAATGGGCTCTTCTTCACCTGCAAAGAATTCATCACTGCACCCCACTGAAACTTCATGGATGTTTCTGAAGCCAGGAGAAGGTCTCAGAGGCCTCAGAATGTCAAACTGATTGAATGACACACCATCAATACATCCTCGGAAACTGGGTAGTGCTCCAACAAGGTAGGGAACGTCGAGTTTACCAGTACCACCTATGTAGACTCCATAATCAATGTTTAATTCATAAAAAATTCCAGGCATTTTTGCACTAGTTCTATCATGTTTATCAATTACCAACGTGACATTATCATGTTCATGATGCAGTTCAACCAGGTGCCAAGCCAAATCATTCAGCTGAGATCTTTTCTGAGAATGCAGTACTCGTTCTCCCACACCAAAGTTAATTCTCAACTGCAAGAGACAGAATTTTAACTATAAAAATCCAAAATCATCTTTTTTACAATCATACATTAAGATATAGCTAATACATTAATTGTCATATCTTTTTGCACTAACCATATAATTCACAAAATAGATTTGAAAAAATAAAACCCTAATAAAATTCTATGTAGGTTTACTTGTCATCACAGATGTTTGAATAACTGCAGAAGCAGCAATGGACTCCTCTGCAATTCTGCTAGAAACAGCAACTCCTGAGAGCCCACCTGAAAAGTGATCTTTCAAAAACGCACCTTGCAGAAGAACAATTACTCATATCCAAGCATTTTCTGTAATGCTAACATCATTAAATCTGAAATTATGTCTTTGCTGAACCTCATGTTTTGAACACAATGATCTTGATTTTAAGATCTAGAGATCTCAAAGGCTACAGAGATATAAT
The DNA here is from genome assembly GCF_017590135.1 of Pyrgilauda ruficollis. Classification (NCBI taxonomy): domain Eukaryota; kingdom Metazoa; phylum Chordata; class Aves; order Passeriformes; family Passeridae; genus Pyrgilauda; species Pyrgilauda ruficollis. Next base: position 5,974,187 of record NW_024523822.1, on the reverse strand, counting down.
TGTAAGAAATAAAAGCCATACTTTGAAATTATCAATTATATTAAGTGACTTTTCAATTTCTCTAAACAGCAACTTGTTTAGCTACCTTGTTATAGATAGGAGCCTTAAGAAAAACTGTGATAAACACAGACTACACATAATTTTAGCTACAGTTATAAAGCATACCTGTACATATCCTGAGCGCAGCTCCATTAAACAATAATCGGTTTTCCCAGCTGCAAGAAGAAGCAGTCCCTGTGGCTTGCTTGTTCGAAACTGCAACTGTAAGGATGTCTGAGAGGATGCTTCTGCCATGTTCAGCTCCACAAAGCTACCACCATAAAATGATACTGAAAGAAATAAAGGAAAATAAATAGGAAACTCAATCACACACACACACACAAAAAAAAAAATCTGTCTTTCTTATTCATACCTATATTAAGTAAACAATTTATATTCTTTTCTATATACCTATTCACATACAAATGAAAATAAACCTCAGATATCAAATTCACCAGTCCAAGCAATTTAATAAGAGCCCAATGGCCATACCAGAATGGACAAGGGATGAATACAGTCCAGTTTTCTTACCTCCAACAGTAATGACTGGAATGGTAAGAACCACGCAAATATACTGAACACTTTCAAATAATCCTTAATTTTTGTTTGTTTGTTTCAGGTCTTTTCCTGAGCTTCACACCCAGTCTATTTTCTAGGTGCCACAGAATTTCTCTCTGAAGTACTCCTCTAGTTTCTCTTTGGAAACATTTTCATCTACAACATGCTCTTACATCTCCATCAGAGACAATCTATGTCATCTCTACAGAGAAGACACACAAGTCTCCTATCAGCTGTGTCATTTTCAGATGTTTTCATCCCTCTCTTCCAGACATAACTGCCCTCTTGTTTCCTGTATGCAACTTCCAACCACCCCACCATCCTGTTGGCCAGTCACTCAAATCTGTACAAGCCTCCTTCATTGTCTTCTCCCCTCTTTCCTGCTCTGAGGAACAGTAACACCAGTAAGAGTTTTCATTTGACTGCTCACTGCTTTTACCATCCCCATTATTACTATTTTGAACAACAAATATCTAAAGACCAAATCCTCCAAAATTCTGCTGGTAACTCCCCTCTGACACATAAAAAAAATCAATCATTTACCACTTCTCCTATTTAATCAATTACTTAATATACAAAGCCCTGCACTCCAGTGAATGCTAAAAAGCCTTGGGCAGCCAACTTTTTATAAAGTTTGAAATTCTAAATCTTGGACACCTTGCCCACCCCCATCAAGAAAACTCCAAGGGGTTTGTAAGGAACTCTTTAAAGAAATCTTATAGATGCCTTCAAAATTGATCCTTCTCATTTGTGCATCTTTTATCTTTTGTTATAATACCTACAAATTTGAGTTATGGATTTCAGGCTTACAGTCCCCTGGTAATTCTTGTTTTAAATATTAGCATAAAACCTGCCACCATCCAGGCTTCAGATACCAGGGAGTTGAAGCATGAGATCAGATATTACCGTTAGCAAGCAAGTTATTTCATCACCAAGTTTATTTTAGGTCAACCCCCTCTCCTCCCCTTCCACCACCCAAAAAAAAGGAATTTCAGTATAGGAATCTTCCCATTAGCAGTGAACACCACTTAGTTTAGCTTCTCTGCAGTAGCCATGCCCTTTCTGAGTGCTTCCTCTATACTAGTAACTTCATCAAGCGAGCATGGACCCTCTGCAGGGCTTTTGTTCCTGATGTACTTAAGCAGGATTCAGTAAAAGTTTTGATTCCTTCAAGCTGATCCTTGACCTTTTTTTTTCCAGACATGTCTATTTTCAAATTCTGTCTGTCAAAGTTTATGATGCTTTCAGCTGTGTTTGGACACAGCTTGTAAGAACACCACATTTAATAAATTAACACCATATTTAATAAATTAAATATTTATTTTGCAGTTTTTAGCCTTTCTCATTTTAAATAATTTTCTCATTTTGAAATCAAGCATTACTGCAGAGGACTTCTGAGGTTTAAATGTTCCAGTTCCTACATTAACTGTCCCCTTGCTTAATCTAATACACTTGGACAACTCCTATGAAGTGTGACTTTAACTCTGACTCTGAACTGGATTCTGTGCAGAGTACAAAATCAAAGACCTAATTTAGTAGCTCACTCATGAAATAACAACCAATAATAGTATCTAAAAATTTGCTATAGGATATATAAGTAGCTTTCCCAAGAAAAAGATTTCAGCAAAACCCACAGCCAACAACTATGTAATATCAAGCTATATTAAGTACCCAGAGAAACACAGGAAAGATCTTTACATTACTGAAATACACATATTTCTTCCAAAGAAAAGTCACGACTGTGCCTAGAAAACTTGATCCCAAGTGGAACAAAAATGAATTCTTCCCCAGCAGTTTGCTTCTAGTTTAAAAGAAGCTTTCATTAAATAGCTCAAATACACCTTGCAGGGTTTAGATTAAATTTATACACTGAGAGGACCTATGCCCTTTGTTGTACACAAAAATGTTATTCTGTGGTGTAAATAAAGAAAGACCTCCCCTTTAAAGCAAGTAGTGGAATAACATAACTAGAGACAAATCCCCCGTATAAGTAAGGAGAAACTAATAAGACAGGAAATAGGTTAATTAATTATAATGTTTTTATATAATGCTAAATTCATATATTGGATTTTGGGGGAAGAAATTAAGCAGAGAGACTATGGATTACTCAATGCAATTTAGAGTAACTCGAATGAAGCTGTGAAGTCAATATTTTGCAGAGTACCACTGGAAAACAGTTTGATATTTATACTATATATGAATTTTCTGGGAAAAAAAGAAACTCAGGTTAAACCTTCTGCCTTCTATAAAACACTTCAGAGTCAGAATCCGTCACTGAAGGTGGGGCAGGTAGTCACTGATCCACCAGTTAAGAAGATTTTGAACCACCTACAGTGCCTTGGCATGATTTCTTTTATAGCTAGCACAACCTTATTTTTAATATTATTTTTTGACACATTACTTGCTATATCACAGATAAGATCAAATTCACTGTTGAGAAAAACATCACCGCTACCACAGAATACATAATATGGTTTGCTTACAAATCTTACACTCTCCAAAATATGGTGCTGATATTTCAACCCACAGGAACTGGGTTAATGAAGCTTTGTTACAAGGACAAATAGCAAATGTAAGCAGCAGAATGAGAGGTGAAAAAAACCTCCAAAGAATCAAAATAGGACACTTCATAATGAAAAAACATTCCTCCATTTTTGTCAGCTTATCTAAGCTGGTAGCAGATGATACCAACAGCACATAACATACACAGGAAAAATGGAAGTGGAAAAGGAAGCTGCCAGATTCACTGGGAATGCCCTTTAAGGCTAAATATAACAATTATTCAAAAGGGAATTCTCAGGGTTGTTTCACACTTTCTCAGTGTAAAAATTAGTGAGATTTTGAGGGTAAATCAAACACTACCAGAGTGTGTAAGCCTCTTACAGTCACCTAAAATGTACACAATGAAAAATATCCCTATGCTGCATCTACAAATGCTTTACACACCAGAAACTATGTTTAAAGGTCCCTTCCAAACCAAAGCATTCTACGACTTGCAGATAAAAGACAGTCCTGTAGTTAAAGCACTGAATGTGAAATGAACAGTGCTGATGTTATTTTCTGGTTCTATTACAGAAACTCATTGAAAACTGAAGAGTTGAAAAAGCCACTTAAACCTAATTTCAGTGCACTGCCTATAAGAAGCTCATGGGGTTTTTTTCCTTCCCAGCCTTCAACTGTTTTCTGCCCTTTTGCTAGATTGCCTCTGGGTGAGGTGACAGCTGTAACAGAACCTGGAGTAAATGAAGAGAGCTGGATTTTAACAACCTCTCCTGAAGGAGAAGTCGATCCACATGGCCTAGCAAATCTCAGCTTGAAGGCAGCACAAGCAGAGCATCATAGGTTTGTGCACCTATAAGCAGCAGGCTTGTGTCCCTACCAGGTGGTTTGGAAATGTATCATCTGCCTGTGCCTTGCACTGCCTGCAGCGCCAGGGACAGAGGACACTAACAGCAAGCCATAAAGCACCAGTTGGCCTAACACCACTATCAGTAATATCCACAAAACCCTTTGTCATGTCATTTAAGACAATGCCACTATTACTAGACATTGCCATTTCAGTGGCACGCAGATCTTCTGACATCCTTGATATGTCTGAGACATCTCTTTGAGGAATAAAATAATTCCTCCATCCACTCTGGCTGCAGGGTCTTCACTCACAAAACTGAGGAACATCACTTAGAGCTCCATGCACCGAAATTCTCTCATGGAAAGAAAAGATGGGTGTATTTCATTTACAGTATCTGAATTTAATCCTTTCATTAATCTCTTCATTAACTTCTGAAGTAAAAACTATTTTTTAAAGGTTACAATTAAATATTATTTCATTTTTAACCGGTCTTCTCAGCTAGTGAAAGAGATGCCCCACAACCACAGAAACTGACCATTCAACATTTTTAAAGAACGTTATAGCGATTGGTTTTTCTCATACGGGATTGCAGAGAGGAACAGAAGGTGGGTGAAGGTGGACGAAAAAGTACACTTCTTCAACTGCATGCTCAACCAATAATTTTTAAAATACATAAGTAATAAACTTTACCAGTCTTTTAAGCTCAAATTGCCATGTACTTCAAGTTACATCTCAAGAAACAGAATTCGCAGGTTAAGTTTTTGGTTGTTTCAATGGTTTTGATGACTGCCCGAGACCCGCACCTTAACGTGCATCACTACTGGCGAGGTGCCTGGCCTGTCTTGAAAAAGACGCACAAGTCTTCACGCACAAGACAGCCTAAGCTCTATGCTAAAACTCAGATACCTGCAGTTGCTGGCTGATACTTATCATCAGGACTACTAGCTCACACGCACGGAGCCAGAATATTCCTGTTTCTACCTCAGCGCTTTTCCTCATAACATACTACAATTATGATAAGAGGTGGAGGGAAAAAGTTTACATTTACATTGCTAGCAAAGCATCCACACAAAATCCAAAGTTTTTTATTAAGAAGTCTAGCTATGTCAAGTCTCAGCGTCTGTGCAGCAGGAGGGGAGGCAGGCACAAGGCGGGCTCACACCCGAGCGGACAGCTCGGCCTTCAGTCTAAAGCAAGAGGACACCACGCCTTCACAAAATGCCCGCCATCCCACCACCTGTGCGGCCGCCTGCACCGCCCGCCCGCCCCGCTCCCGGCCGAGGGGCTGCGGCGGCAGCTGGCCCGAGCCCGGGGCCCACGCCGCCCTCTCCTGTCCCCGTCGGGCTGCTCCTTTCGCGGGAACACCGGCGACAAGTCGCTCCAGCGCTCCGAGCAGCCCCGGCGCCGGGGCTGCGGTCGGGCCGCCCCTTCCCCGCGGGCGCAGGTGCCTTCCGGCCCCCGCCACGGCCCTACCTGCGAGAGCGGGCCGGCCGGAGGCCAGCAGCAGCACCAGCAGTGCCGGCCGCAGCAGCGCGGCGGGCGCCCCGGCACGGCCTACGGCCTGCGCCCGCCGCCCTCCTCCCCTCCTTCCCGCCCTCCTCACAGCGCAGCCCCTGCGCCGGCCCGCCCCCGCTCCAGGAGCACAAGCCTGGGACAGGAGACGGTGCAGTGCTTTCCCATAGCCTGGAGCGCCTTTCACGGGTGTGGGTTAGTGCGTGCTTCGGGTGGGACCTGCCCACACGTGGGTTACAGCTGTTGTCAGTACTCACCCACTGCGCACCCTCTGTCTCCGTGGCGTGTCGCAGGGGGACATGGCGCAGTGGGACATGGCGCAGTGGGACATGGCGTGTCTCCATGGCGTGTCGCAGTGGGAGGCTGCTCTGAGGGGCCGCAAACCTTCCCCTCTGCTGGCTGGAGCATCTCCATCCCTCGGAGTGTTTGCATGCTGTCTATAAAGAAACGCATCACACGGCTTTGCGAATAGACATGTTACAGGTAGACCAAACAATGGTTTCAGAAGCTGAGATGATAATAGAATCAATTAGGCTGGAAAGACCTTTGAAACTGAGGCCAATCTATGACTGAACACCATCATTTCAACTCCACCATGCCCGTGAGTGCCAAATCCAGCCTTTCCTTCAACACCTTCAAGAAAAGGTGACTCCATCATCTCTCTGGGCACCCCATTCCTATGTCTAATCACCCTTTCTATGAAGAAATTCCTCCTAATGTCCATCCTGTACCTCCCCTGGCACAGCTTGAGACCATGTCCTCTCATTCTGTTTCCTGGGAGAAGAGGCTAACCCCCACCTGGCTACAATGTCCTCCAACCTAGTTATAGTGATAAGGTCTGATTATAACAAGTACAGGTCCTAAATTAGAAAAAATATGCAGTTCACACCTCCTCACTGCAGTCCTGTGCTTAAAAGCACAAAGTGTCAGCTTAGAAAATGTTTTTAAAGAGCATATTTCAGCCAGTCATTTATAAGGCTTTACCACACTTAATTCAAATATGCAGACATGCCTTGAGTTAATGATCCGTGCCAGGAACTGCCTTGCAGTCATAAAATTTTCTGCGATTTTATCAGCTAGCAGGGTGCATTGCAATGTGTCTCAACAGGTCGGTTGTTTTTTTAACTTGTTACTCCCTTACACACAGGACTGGAATCTGTGACCTGAAATATGACACTAAGCAAGCAGAGTAAGTAACTGAGATAGCAAAACTGAAAAGGAAAAAAAAAAGAGAGAAAAAAATGGTGATGGCACGAATATCTTTTCTGGGTCAGCTGTCTGGTTCTTCTCTTCCTTTGAGGTTTGCAGTCAGCATTAAGTCTAGGTTTTCCTTAGAAATTTTTGGCAGGCTTTGCTGTCTTTACAGTTTTAGAATAATGTATGTGACAGCAGGGGGAATCTGTGCCCAGATCGAAATCATCGAGAGGGATCTTCCCCTAAGTATCACTTAAAAACTTTATTAAAGATCTCAAAGGTAGAGGCCTGATAAACTTCATTCACTTCAGACTGGCACTCAGAGAAGATTTGAGAAAACCTGGAAGAAGGTATTGCAAAAAGCATCTATTTAAGATGTGAACAAGGTCAAAAAGAGGATTTAATGTGGGATAACAATTTATAGCATGACTAATACTGGAAAAGCAGATCTCCAGATGCGCATCAACAAACCCCTGTGCTGCAGCAGGGAGGCCTAGGGAAAAGTTTTGCCTTTGCATCATTCACCTGAGTTACACAGGTCTCACTTAACTTATCCCTACACAGTGCAGAGAAATTTGCAGGGAAAGTCATTGGATTATACCTCAGAAGGGCCCGCATCACTTGCACTGTGGGCCTTGAGAAGCAGTAGTCAAAAAATACTGCAGCAAGGTGCTTGAATGGGGGGCACAAGGTATGTAAAGGAGTGTCCCATACATGAGAGGGATTTTGGGATGTGCACCTAGTGAGGCACATGCAGGAGGACACTGTGCAAGCAGGGGGCACATCTGTTGTGGACCAGGGCACCACTGGTGGTCTGAGTTCAGAGAAGGAAAAATAAATAAGCAATGTTGCTGGGCTGAGCTACAAAAACTTTGTGAATATGAAAAAATATGAACAAGCCATATTTTTTTAAATACTTCATGATTCATGGTATAGGATGAAATTTGAGAATATGATGCAGTTATTTTAGGTAATCTATTCATGTTATAGCTACCAGTACAGTCACAAAAATGTAATCAGTCTCTAGTGAGTAATGGCAGGAATCACCGAATTAATACTTTCCTTAAACAAAATAATCTTCTTTTTTGTTTGCTCATTTAAAATTTGCCTTTTGTCCAAAGAAAGGCAATTGACTCTGAGACTAGTTGACTCATAGAAGGGGCTGACAGAGCTAGGATTGTTCAGCCCAGAGAAGAGGAGGGTCAGGGGAATCTAATCAATGATTCTATCAATGTCTATGAACAGGCGATAGGAGCACGTGAAAAGAGGGAGTAGGACTTGTTACAGGTGTCCAGGCACCTGTACAAGCTTGTACATTGTACAAGCACAATTAAGCCCAAACTGAAGTAAAAGAAATTGCATTTTGTTTTGGATTTGGGCAAATCTGGGAGAAAACTTCTAAAGGGGGCTCCCTCTAGAAAGCAAACTCACACGGCCCCTTCCTCTTACCAGTTCGGGAAGGATTCTTTGGAGAGAAGTGGAAAGAACTTGTTTATTTAACAGGCAAAACACCCCCAGCACACAAAATGAACAATACCAGATGGCAACACTTTCACTGATTTGAAAAGGATGACAAATTCAGAAAGTCTTTCTTGGGAATGGTCGCTCTGTTGTTGCTCCCTCCAGCGCTGGGGATAGCTGCTGCAGTCACAAGATGCAAACTCTCGGTGTTTTTTAGGTCCCAGTTTCAAGCAGGTTTGAATGGTTCCAAAAAGGGAAAGGAAAAACAGTCTAGGGAAAAATCTGGACTGCTTAGCTAAACTGACTAACGGAAGCAAAAAGCAAAAGCAAAGCAGGAGCGAAGCAGGAGCAAGAGCAAAGCAAGCAGCAAAAAGCAAAGCAAAAAGCAAAAGCTGCACTATGTACTGCCTCATCTCTCTGTCCTGCCAGCTGTTGGGGTGTAGGCTGATAACAAACCAAAACAAACCTTGCTCTTCAGAGCCAGTCTTGAAGGCACAGTGCATAATATCTAGCATTAACAGAACACACGACTGGGGATACAAACATCATAACCTCACCTTAGGACACATTTAAATACAAAAAATCCTGTTCATGCTTGGGATAAAGCACTAGAACAGATTGCTCAGACAGGGTCTCCATCTTTATTCACACTCAAAACTTGAGAGGGCGCAGCCCTGAGCAACAAGCTGGGTGTCCCTACTTGGAACAGAGGGGTTGGTCTGTACAGGCTCCAGAGGTACCTTCCCATCTCAGCTGTTCTGTGGTGCTGTGACTCAGAAATCTTCATGAACATTTAAAACAAACATTGAGACTTCTGAAAAGAGAAAGGCCATATCTTGAGCAATGCCTACATGGCTATGGCTTTAAGGCACATTTTCTGAAGTAATTTAGGATTTTCCAACTATGGGTTCTGCTTGCTTTTAGTGGAATATAGTTTCTAAAGAAATGTGCCAAAGATTTGGATAAATACTATTCCTGTTAAACCATACTTCATCATTGTTAAGCACCATCAATCTACTTCTTTTTTTTATTTCTGCTTATCCTATAAGTCTGTGATTTGGGGGGTTTAATTTTTCCCCCCTTTTTATAATATTTAGCATATATTATTCAAGGATTTTTTTATGTCTTAAAACACAGCAGGATTTGTTTCCTACAAAAAAATCCAGTCATTGAATGGTTCTTGTATGCCATCTGCATAATCCAGTAGTTGATCTCAGTGCTGAATAGTTCTGTTTGAATGTGTAAAATCATGCAACTAGTTAGTTGACCAATTCTTTACTAATAATGATGGAGATCTGCTTGTTTGCATCTGACAGCCTATCAATATAACAGTTTATTTTTATTTTATTTGGCTGGAAAAAGGTTCCACTGAGAAGACAGGATTTTCATGTGGTACTGGAAACCACTTTAAAGATTTTCAATTAATAATACTCTTTGCAAATTGCTGCTGCAGACAAGATTTTCTTAGGGTTCCCACAGGCTTTCAGACAACTGGGGGGAAAAAATACAAAACCAAGAACAAATAAACAGAAATCTCCCACCAAAGGTCTCAACATATTTTGAAACAACTTCTATCCTATTTCTTTGAATTTGGTAAAATTATGCTGAAATTGCAATTGTGGGTAAGTTACGAACACTTAGCAGACATGCCTGGATAAATATAATGGGAAAGATTGAACACTGGCTACACTGTGTCAGGTGGAAAATATTGAAGTTCTACTTCCTGAATGGAGGTGTAGAGTAGTGGACCAAAGCTTCTTAATATCACAGATACAAAGCAGTTGTGTATCTATGCTCTGAAGCCTCATCAAAAGCAAGTGCAAACTTTCAGTGGCCCGTATAAATCCCAAAGATGCTGGTTGGAATGACACTAGAGGGAGTCCTTTTTTCTTGTAACAGCTCCTTAAGTAAATAGTGCCTTATCAATGAAAGTGTTGAAATAGAGCTCCTGGGAAAAATGAAGGAGCTGTTAATTTAGATGGGATCAAACAGTATTTAACTTCTAAATTCTAAGCTTGCAATGATTCATTAATACAACTGAATTTTTAAAGGGCTTTTTTTAAAATAAGAGCTTTTTTTTCAGTAAAGAGTGTATTTAAAGTCATCATTCAAAATCAATCTCTCACATTATTGTTCTGGTAATTTAAATTACAATGGACCTGTTCTACAAAGCTATGTTCTTCTCATGATACCTAACTTAAGATTGATAGGCTCTATGTTTTCAAGTTAGACTAAAGACTTTTACTGAAGTCAATGGCAGTTATCAGCTCTCAGCATCTTGGTGCATCCCACAAGTTACTGTGGTATACTGGTCCATGCATGTTCCTAAACCACATTAACAAATTTGAAAACTGTAGGTATCTGAAAGAGAAATTCATATGCATGCAGGACTGGAAGTCCTCAGTAGCTTACAATTACAGTTTATCCTGTGCCACTGGGATTGGGAATATTTATTGTGATGTGGCAGATCCTAAATTGTAAGCCTAAAGCAAGCCAAAGCTCTATGCTCTGAATTAAGCAGGAGAAAGACAGGCATTCACTAGGGATCAAAATGCTTCCTTTCTTCCCCATGCCTCAAACCAATACGTCTTAGCCTGCTTCAGGTATTCACCATATTCTTGTCCCTTCCAGGATCTCACAGAATTAGTGCTCACCTCTTGCTCCTCTCCTGATGTTGAATGAGCAGTATTGGGGAGCTCTGAGATTGACTTGGGCACAGGTCATCCAGGAAAATAAAATTATCTTTTTCTGCTACAAAGGCATAGTCTGAGAAACTCAACACAGCAGTCAGCGCAGGAGGCTGCAGCTATTACTGGGAGGAAGAGGTTTGGAGAACCCAGAGAAGAAATTGGTGGAATGAACCTGGTGGGTAGTGGTGCCCTTTGCTTGCACAGCAGTAGTGTGCCTTTGAGATCAAGCTATTAAGAGGCCAGCCCAATGGAGATCTCCACTGTAGTAATGTTATCAGGGCAAGAGAAAAATCATAGCCATGTAAGCAGGCCATATAGCAAACTTTTCCCCCTTAAGCTATTCATGGGGTAGAGGTTTGCTCATCCTTCTTTTTTCCTCTGTGGGTGGTAAGGCTCAATTCCATCAGTTTGCAGGTCTGTACATCTTCAGGCTGTGCAGTGGTGGATCTACTGTCCTCACATTCATGCTTGGATTCTCATGGCTGCTCAATTGCTCTAATAAAGGCTGCTAAAGCAATAGAGTTTTAGAAGAGACAAAGAAGCGTGAGTGTATATTATGATGCCATGGCATAGAGTCTGACTTATCCCCTGTAGGGTAAATGCTAGCAAACACACGACACTCACCCTGTGATCTCTCCTAGTTACAGATCAAACTGTTGTTGTTTTCTTTATCCCATGTGTTTACTGATTTACATGTATGAAAGGGTCTGAATTTTCACACTGGCCTTAAAAAGAACCTTCCTTTGCCCCAAGTTTGGTGTTAAGTGTTGCAGTTTAGTGTCCTGTCTTCTGAAACTGTACAAAAATCTCAGGTCATTTCTTTCTTTGGTACCTATTTAGAACATCCAACTCCAAAAGTGATAATCTTTCCTCAGAGATAATATTTCAGAACTGGGAGTCTTGAAACAGACCTTCATTCCTATCTACCACCAAAGCAAATCAATTGTCAGTCAGCCAAAAGTCCAGCAAAGAAAAAAACAGCAGCTACAGCAAAACTATGCAAGTTATCTTTGCACAGGGGGGAGACTAGAATGCAGCTTTTGTACAGGTCAAAGAAGGCAGAGGAACTCAAAGGGATGCTGCAAAAGAAAATGCTTTCATGCCCCTGGCTTCAGTACACTGAAAGAGATAAAGCAACTCCCTGGAGAGGGCTTCACTTCCAGGACACTTGTGTATGGTCTTTCTCAAGATATTTGAAGAATTTAGGTTCTTAGGTTTTAGTGAAAAATATCATCTCATTCCATTAAATGGCTGAGTTAGAGACTGTACAGGGATCAGAGAGTGAAGCAGCTCAATTACAAGCAGTATGTCAGAATGCTAAATAAAAGTAGTTAAATAGAAAAAAAAAAAAAAAACACTTTCCTACAGTTTTGAGTTTGGGGGCTTTTTTTCTGCACTGATATGTGCAGTTCACTAATACTTTTTGGCTTTAGCAGGTTTTTATGCCACTCCTGCAGATCAGAACCTTCATGAGTGTTGTTTGTACCCAGTCTCCTCTGGTTAGACTCTGCAGGTGGTTAGACACTTTTTCTTCAGGAAAACCACTTCTATTCCTCCACACCAATTTGGTTTTTTTCAGTTCTCTGTGCAAATGGTTTGGATTCTTCCAACAAAACTAACTCATCCTGGATGAGTGAGAACTGTCCAGTGCCATTGTTATTGTTCTGGTGGAGGATCTCACACCTTTTCATATGCTGTCTTTAGTTAGCATCACTGTAAGCGAGTGGTGTATTCTAGCCCTCCTGCTCTGATATTCACATGACTCTCATTCCTACTTCCTGTATTGAAAAGTGCATTTGCAAATGTATTTTATATAGCTTTGCTTTTTGGATTACTTATTAAACTGCAGCTGTAGTAAGTTCATACCATTGCTATGCAGCAAACTGTCTCTTTGTCTAAATCAATACCCTCTTGATATCTGGATGGGATTCCTGTCTTGCATCAATCTTAAAGAGATGCTGCTGCACTGGCTAAACAACCTCTGGCTCATGCTAGCTATTTTCACAGCCTTCACGATTTTGACTGTTTTGTTCTTACTAAAGCACTTGCATTAGGAGAAATGTGATCCTGCCTTTTTTTTCTTTAGCCATGGTTACAGAACAATGTTGGCTCTGGGTGAATAATAACATAGGATGGAAGCAACCACCTGTATCATTAAATGAGACCTTCCAGCTACTGTAAACATTACCTCATATAATAATCACTGTTACTGAGTTATTGAACTCTGTCTTTAAAGCATTCAGATGGCTTGGACTCATCCCTGTCCTTTACCTAATGCAATTTTTGCAAAGCTGACCCTGAACATGATTGGAAACTACTGAGTTTTGGCTGAAGTTCTTTGTGGGCAGTTGATATCTCATTTTTGCCAATATTACTTTTGAATCAAGATAGCAAACTCTATGTGCTGACATTTTTCTCAATGTATTTGTAGCTGGCACTCTTTTTACCATCAGCCCTGGTTGAACAAGCCTGCCTTGTCTATCTAGCTTCTTCTCGCAAATTAAGTTCTCAGTCCCCTCACTGTTGTTTTCAGCCTTCTCCTCCTTTGCTGATTTGCAAGCACTTGCAGAAACAGAGGTGAACAGAATAATGTATGGCCACTCGGATCTGGTCACAAAAAGGCTTTGTCTCACACTTTCCTCTCATTGCTTCAGATGGTCTGGCTCTGCCCTTAGACAGTGGACCACACTGTCAAATCCAAGAGAAATCCATTCACTTCAAACCTGGCAAAGGAGAGGACATCTGCAACATTTTGCAGGGGAGATGGCTGCCACCATGCTGCTCTCCAGAGGCCCCAGATTTCTCTGGTTTGGCTTTCTGATAGCAGCCTCTCAGTGATGGATCAGACCAATGGAAACATTGGATTAATAACTATGCTCCCCATGCCCCACGTGAGGAGCATGGCTGGCATTGGCAATTGGCCTTGTATCTCAGCAGGGTCTACCATATTTATCCCAACTGAGAGCCTGTGTACACACTGTGTTAGATTCACTATTTTAGCTCTTTAACCCCTATAATTATGTTATTCATTTCATGCACCTTTTAGAACTTGTGTTCTGGTTTTCTCATATCTAAACAAGTTGCCTCATTGCAACTTTTTCTGAGAACTCTCTGCCAGTTCTCTTTTGCTGCATCATTGTCATTTATTTGTCTGGGGTAATACAAGTACTGTACTCCTCCCTGAATGGACAGTTTAAAAACAGTCACAGTCCAATAGTTTAGGAAATTGGTCTGATAAATAACAAGAAAAGAGTGAAATGGTGGACCAAAGTGTGATGTGATGACCAGAACTGCAAAGGCAGCCTATAGGTTTTTAATACTTTGATATAATGTTACTGTAGTGATTAATAGGGTTAATATTTTATATATAGTGTAAGTTTTGCCACAGAGTTTGGAAGAATAGGATTTGAAGGCTGGGTTGGTGCTCTGGTGCTTGAGAGCATTGTATCAGATAAGAGTATGTGAAAAAGTTAATGAGAGTTTTTGAGTAAAGAGAAGATTGAAAAGACCATCTAATCTACTGTCCTTCATGAAGCAGATGACAAAAATTCAGTGAAGTATGGCCTTGGACAGAAAGACAAATAATATTACTGACCTAAAGTCCTGCTAGCACTATCAAAAACATTTGCATTGAGCTTCACAGAGCTTAATCAAAGATTTTTAATTTAGTATTTTTAGAAACATGGAGACATGGAGGTCTTGGGGTGACTTGGTCACCAGTAGAAGTGGATTCATAATGGCTGTAATTTTTGCAGGCAGCAGGAAAAATTCTGACATATCTTCAGGTTCTGTTGCTCTGTGGCTAACTTGTCATGCAGCCAGGTTTCCTGGTGTCTCCCAGCCATGACAGTTTCTTATACGAAGAAGAGGAAGATTGTTTTCATTTTTAATCCATTAATTTCTTTATGAAAGACAGTGTGGATTTGAAAAGCAATGTCTTAACACTTTGGGTATGTTTGACTCATCCTGTCTGACTGATCTCTCACTGCCATAACAAATCTGGTGTGAACACTTTGTTCTGGTGTGTGGTATTTCAACTCTAAGATTACATTTTGGAAGCAGTCCTGTATCCCACTCCATTGTCCAGACCAACTGAACTGGAGCCAATTCAGTCTGTGCTCTTACTACCACAGAATGTGTCAGGGGTTTGGGTGGCCCTGTGGCAGCTAGGAGAAAGAAAGATGTACTCTGAAACCAGCCACAGACCTCCACAGCTGTAAATAGTGTCCATGGTACCGACTCTATTTTATCAAGTGTTTCCACTACTCCGGGTGATACGCCTGTATACTACTCTATGGAAAGTACTGGGCTTCTACTGTCTTCCCTACCTGGTGTATAAGTCGTCCATACAACTGACCATTGCCTACCCACTGGCCCTGCAAATAGTCCCACAATTAATTGCACATGTACCCAGACACCCTTTCAGACAGGGGCTCCGATACTGGTAACCCAGTCACCCTGCGGGTTTTTTCCAGCTGTCAGACCTTGTGCTAATCCTGTATACCTCTTTTAAACTGATCACTGATGAAAGTTTGTGTTCTTGGTCTTATTTAGGTAGGAAGACTCAGTACAAAAGACAGAGATAGCATCAATCATCTTAAGATCTTGATGGCTTGTGTTCACCAAGGACTGCTTGTTGATCAAGAAATATGCATTTTGGCCCTGAGGAATCACAGGTGACAGCAGGGTTCATCTGCAATGTCTTTCAGTGCAAAATTTTAAAAGGAAATGTTGTTGAGAGTTAGTTTCTTCTTCCAGAGAAGCTTTGCTGGTCATCTCAGATCTGTGTAGTGCTGTTGCTCTTCACCAGGCGCTTCAGGCTAGAATGGGAATTATTTTACTCTTCAACAGTTTAAAAATGGCAGATCTCATCAAGGCAGGCTATGTCCATGCTTTCCCACTACCCCTGGGTACTATCAGCACTAGCAAAATTTGTGCTCTTGTTGAAGAGTGGGTCTAGTGACATGGTAGTTGAAAGCAATAGCTGGGATTGGAGACCATGGAAGCTTCACTGAACCATGGCATTGTATGAGTGTGTCTGAGCTGGCTCTGAGAGCAAAAATAGGGCCAGGTATGTCGAGTGGTAGTATTACTTTCCAGATTATATCCAGGCTGCCTCAGGCTTCTTTAAAGACATGTCTGCTCTACAGGGGGTTTCAAAATAGAAATTCTTCAATGCAGCATCACTGGAGTCAAAAGGAAACAGAGATGAGTTTCTTCAAAACAGAGGTATCCTGTCTTCTGATGGTCCGTCCAAATTCTATCTGGGAGACCTAGAAAGGATTGTGGGAGGTGGATAAAGAAGACAGGAAGGAATGTTGACAGAAAAGGAAAAAATGTGGAAAGGAAAGAGAAGGGAAAGAGTCTCCCTTGCTGTCTGCTCTGCAGGTGGTAAGTGTGTGGCTGAGACAGAGATACTAGAAGGAAGAGTGTTGTAACAAATTACAGAAGAGGTTTCATTGACCATTTATTTTTACAGTCTGTCAGTGTTTCCCCTAAAGCTAGGATAATCCAGAGACCTTAAAATTACTTCATAGGCAGATCCCCAAGCTGCCAATTGCAAATTGGCGATTTCTGTTCTCCTTCAAAAGAGAAGTTTGTTCTCCCCCTTTTTTTTATGCTCACAATAAATTGTGATTTTTCTGAGGCTCTATATTTGTATTCTTTGCACAGAATTTGCACAGAATTCTTTTATTGTTACATACTCTGGCCATGCTTCTTCTGCAAACACTTTAGCTTTTAAACACAGCATGTCTGGTTTATTTTGGCTTCCTTTCTCTTTTTACCCAACGTATTAGAAAAACAGACATGTGTCTCCATTGCACTCTGTATTCACAGCACACATGATCTGTGCCATTTTGCATCTTCTGCCACTGTTGATCTCATGTGGTTATTGAGAACCCTTTATTGACATTGACCAAAACACGCTAAAACTACAAAAGCTTTATTTTCCCAGTATTAACCTAATTTTCTCATTAAGAGTGGCAGACCAAATCTAATTCAATTCTTGCAATGAGATCTCAGGACTAAGCACTTACATAGCTGTTTTCTGAAGAGCAGACTGCCTGCAGGAACTCCTGCTCCATCCTCAGTCCTAGTGATGTGACACCACTGAATCCAGTTGAACTCCAGTGTTTGAAAACACTGCTGACAATGAGAGCAGCATCAGACCCACCTCATTGTGTGTATTTTACATGTGTCTATAATTTTTTTCCTTCCCATTCCTAACTTTGTTATCAGGTCTGTACCACCGATGCTCATAAAGTCTAATGCTTAATAGCTCAAGATAGATTTTTTTTTTTTGTTGTAGTTATTAAAGAATTTGGAGTTTTGAAAGGAAGCAGTCCGTTGCCTTCCTTTTTATGAATACCATTTTTCATATAGAAAACAACAGGATTAGTCATTTGATAGCTGACATTTGAGTCATGTTATCTTTTTCCCTTAAACACAATGCTACACAAATACCTATTGCTCTGACAATCAAAATCCATCTATTGTAAAAATGTCCTTAACATTTGGGTTTGCTTGAGAAGGTAGCTTTAATCCTCTGTCTGACAGTCAAACAAGAATGTTTCTGTTATGGGTAGCCTAGGAACTATGTTTCGCAGCTGCTCAGCCTTCTTTGAATGCAGCATGACTTCAGAAATAGACCCATTGAGAGCACTACTTTCCCTGATATTTAGTCTTCTTTCTAGAATATTGCCCCATCTGTGTAGCAGTAATCAAAAGGGAAGTATAACAAAGGGAGAAATTTACTTCTGTTATTCTTCTCCTTTGACAGAATCACAATGTAGGGAGTGCATGGCTAGTCTCCACACACGGAGAGTCAGCAACAAAGCCCTCCATCCTCCAGCAGAAAGAATTTCCTTTGTGCTTCCGGTCCTCTTACCTGAAAGTGTTGAGCATTCAGCACCTCCTTCCAGTTCCAAAACAAACAGCCAGCTGCTTTTAAAAAGCTGACATCTTGTTCACCTGTCTAGAAAATGGAGTTAGGATTTGTACACATCTTAACCAATCATCTTAACATCTTGTCCCTGTCTCGAAACTTAATATTCCCCAGTTGCTGCTGTTTTGAATGATCAAATTAAATGTTTAACACTTCCTTCATTGTGTTCATTTTCAGTGGAAAAAATTGCAATTAAATGTTGGTGTTGCCAAAGAAACCATAAAGTCACCAGTTATTTTTGTCTGTGAAATCACAGAGTAGCCATATTATCTTGCCTATGCTGGCTAGTGAGGATAGGCACATGCTAGCACCAATGTGGCAGACATCACTACAGTATGAGGCAGAGAAAACTTCTGAATTGTGAAAGGAAATGCCTTGGAGACCACTGAGACTTAGGAATAGATGTCCATTAGTTAATCACTGGAATTTGAACATTACAGTAATTTGCTTTTCCACAGAGAACTTGTGAAAACTTACAACAGACTAACTGGATCCCAAGTCCAGCTGAGATAGAAATTGCCTCAGTTCTGCTTCAGTGATTGTAGCAATGATGATTTATACCATCTGAGCATTTGAGTTCATGTTGCTGTTTGTAACCATGGTGAGAAAGGTATATTCCTGTGAGCTGAGTAACATAGCACGCTGGAATTTAATTATTTTTCTGTTTCTAGTTTCTCACTTTGTCTTATTAATGTTACAAGCAACAGCAAAAGTAATATGAAAAATATACAAAAATTCAGATATAATATTTTGTAAGTAGCTTTTACAAACTTCACTTGATGATATAGGAACACAGTAAGTTAAGTTCATTCGTCTGCAAATATTTTGTTAAATTTGGAAATATTACCCACTCTTTTTGTCAAGAGATCAAAATTTTAGATTCATTTTCCAGTGTGAATGTGATTCATTCCTGATGTTTCTGATGAATCATCCCCTGTTCTTACCTTGTTTTCTTCAAATGTAAATGCGAAAATATATGCAGCCTCTAATTCTCAGACCTGTTTTGGTACATAGGTAAAACTCACTATGTGTTTAAGACATTCTTAGGAAGCATGCAAGGCAGTCACATTGTTCTTGCAACAATGGAGAATAATGTTTGGATTAAAGTTATAGCATCTTTGTTTATTATCATTTTTCTGGACACACCAAGGATAGTCAAATAAGCAGTTAACTCTGAAGTGTCTGAGTCTTAGTTATATTCTTGTAGGATGGTGAGAATGATTTTATCTTTCAATTAGGGAGCAAACTCATGTGGAATATTTTGGAGGTAATTTGGGAAAGAAAAGTGCTGAAAATGTGGTGAAATTCAGTATTTTATTAGATCCATTAACATAACATTTATTTCACTTTCAGCAGTGCTGAAAAGCAAGCACAGTGAAACAGAGTTCGCTTGCATATAGGCAATTGCAAATGGGTTTGCCCATTTTATCACAACAGATCTGATTTCTTCTTTGTCAAGGGATAGTAAGGGAAAGAAGCAGCCTTACAACTTTTTTATTTGCATTTAGCTGAGCTTTATCTTAAACACATATTTAACCTTGGTTTTTAATCCTAGTAATCAACTGAAAGAATATCTTTAAGAAATTGTCAGCCAAAAATAGCAGCTCTATTGCCAACACTACCTCCCCTTCCCATCCAGCTCTGGCAAAGGTTTCCCTTCCTCTCTTTCTCTTCTTATCCAGCCATGTCATCCAACAGGACCAGAGGCTGGGATCTGAGAGTATACAGGAAGGCAGCTGGGGAGAGAAGAGATAAAAGCTTGGAGAGGACAGAGATGATTTCTCTTGTTCCTTATATACTTTCTAAGCATCCTGTCTGACTTATAGGGAAAAGACACCCTATCTGACAACTAGCTTAATGTCTTTTAAAGTGATATCCTTTTCCTAATCTGGTATTTGGAAAACAGTAATGACAATTGATAGTCCTGAAGTGTCATTTTGAAAGATCATTTGAAATAGTCTATTTGGAAACTTTAGAATGACGTCTTGAGTTTTCTAGAAATAAATAAATGGTCTCCTTTTTCTTACTCTAGTTTACAGAACCAACCTGTTCTCTCCATCCAACCCCAGAAGTGCCTTTTTTAAACAAACTCAGTGCCTGTGGCCTGCTCTAATGCATTGTCAGATCCCAAATATCATCTGCCACCTGCCAGCCACTGACATACATCTTGATAAACAGTGTTTCTCATTTCATGTGAACTAGGTTGTTCTTGTTTACACCCAGCAGTATAAAGCAGCTCCTATTGTCCATTGTTCCCTTATTTACTCTCAGAAAACCAATTTGTTTCTGGCAGCCTTCTCTTCAAGGTATGTGATGCAGAGTACAGATAAAAGTGCAAGCATCTGTTAAGATGACTGACATTATTCTGACAACAGTGTAGAAATCATCTGCTGGGGAAGGCAGGCAGGCACAGCCAAACAAAATTGACTGTAGCTTCATTCTGCAGTGGCTATGATAAAACATATGCTTTAATTACAGGAGAATTAAAACAGCTGTGCAAAGCCTGCTGTTTATTTCCTAGGCTTCCTATTCATGGCAGACATGCACACACTGATTCCTTCAGCAGGAGCTGACTTTTACATAGATGCTAAGCTCCAGCACACTTTTAAGGAAAATAGTCTGGATAAAGGCAAAAAAAAAAAAAAAAAACAAAAAAAAAACAGGGTTCTTACAATATTAATTGTTCTTGGAAGCTTTAAGGAATGTTTGCAATCCTAGAAGCTGGTACCTGACAGACTTCAAGTCTTGATGCTTTATTTCAGCCCTGAGTGATAGAGGAAAGTCTCTCCAGTCATCAGTGCTATTTCAGGCAACACTAAGAAAATTCTTGATGTTTTCCAGTTCAAGCTTTGACCTGACCTGACCCTGCTTAATTTTAAAATTTGACCAGCAGGGTCTGAAATTGTTTTTTCTGTATCTAAGGGTTGAATGCATGTTTAAATGCTTGAGGCCTCTACTGTCAATATTGGTCCTCTGATTAAAGAGAAATTGTTCTATTTGACCTTTACACAGCTGATTTTGTCTTGGCAGCCCTAAAAAATATTTCTGAAGGAAAAAATTACTGAAATCTGAGATTCTATGGATTTTTTTTTTATTTCTCACTAAAATATACTTTTAATAAGGACCTAAGAATCTTCAGTGGTGTCTGCTGAAAGTGGTGTTTCTCCATTGTTATTTTTTTTCTCATTATTGCTGGCTAGAATAAAAAAACAATGTTCTCAAAAGAGACCAGCTATTACTCTTCCTTCCGTTCTATCCTTCTTGAGTTTTATTTTCAGTTTTTATTGTGTAAAATCAAGGAATTCCTCTGCAAATACCAGTGTCAAATTCTCTAAACATCAGAAAGCAGAAATAGCCATAGAGAATCTTCTGCAAGACCCCATTACTTTCATAAAACAATCAAAATTAGATAACTGACATGTAAACCAGGGAAAGACTCTCTCCCATCACTGATGTTTCTCTGGGCTGCACAGGGATATCAGGTTGATACTTTGATAGATTGCAATCTGTTTTCAGCAGCTGACCCAGACATAACATCATCATTTCCTGATTATATTGATATGTGTTTCTATTATTTGCTTATTTTGCGCCTTGAGAAACAATTCCTTTTTGTTGTTAAACTGTAAACAGCATAGCAAGGCCTCATATTAAATCATAATTATTTACCATGCTGTTCACGCACCTTTGTCCCTGGGGAATGTGGTGACGTGAATTTACAGGAAGATCGGG
Organism: Pyrgilauda ruficollis; assembly: GCF_017590135.1. Taxonomy (NCBI): domain Eukaryota; kingdom Metazoa; phylum Chordata; class Aves; order Passeriformes; family Passeridae; genus Pyrgilauda; species Pyrgilauda ruficollis. The sequence goes on along the minus strand of NW_024523822.1, from coordinate 5,952,709 downwards.
GTATTTCTCACCAACAGTTTCCTGTTATTGATATGCTTTTGTTTAGTTGTGATCTTTTTTTTACTCTTTCAGGTTCTCAGGGGAAAAATAAACAGGCACATGACATTAATCACAGTCCTTGGGTATCGTATTGGAAGTCTCACAAATACTTTCAATGTGGAATTGTGAACTACGTTTGCATCTTTGGAAAACACCAGTGACAGCTTATTGTTTGCTAGTACTTGCTCCCCTATTCTGATAAATGATTCCAATAATTCTTTAAAATTCTTTTGTGATTGTGTTCCTTTTTAGATGCCAGAAGGGTTCAAAAGTTTATGAAGACAACCTTGAATAGTTTGCATCTGTGTGTGTAGATTTGCATAATTAGGCTGTTTTCATTTGAGACAAAATACAGACCACATAAGAGATACAGAGGTAATTCAAAAATCCAGAGTCCTTTCAGCAAATACTATCAAACATGGCCAAAAATGTTTTCTTTAAGATAGTTTGCCAACTTTTTTTTTCTTTAAGAATATATGAAGTCTATATTCTTTCTGCAAAATAATATTATTATATAAATTGTATTTACAAGTGTGTCAAAAGTCACCAGTATAATTATCAGGGTAGTTATCTAACATATCTAAGACGTAGCTTCTAAATCTTTTTCAGTGGTTTTGGCTATTCTAGTTTTATGTCTGTCATTATGGATATGTGGTACACTACTAGCCAAAAACCTTTGCAAAATATCTTGATTTTGCAATAAGGAATTGCAGTAGAACAACCAAGAAAGTTAGTAACAAACCAACCTTTGGGAGGTCTAGATATTTTTTCTTCCAGAGCATTGTGGAAATATTGTGGTTATAGGCAAAATGACATTGTGTCCTAGAGAAAGCACACCAGGAAGGCCACCAAGAGGTAGATCTGTTGGCTAAAGTAAAGTACCATTAACATAACTCACAAGTAATGTAGTAGCTATTCAGATTCATTACCAAATTCTCAGGGTTTAATACTTTTGTTTCATCATTGTTAAATAGCTTCTTTCTTAGCATCTGTGCTGTGAGATTTAGAGAAAAATCTCAGAGTTGAACCTACATGTCCACAACCTATTTGTGGCTGCAGTTTTATTGTATTTGGTACTTAGTAATTCAGTCCTGCACTGTGTGTGACACTGTTGTTTTCCTTCATTTCTGCTGCTATTATTAAGGACTAAGAATAAGCTCACAAAAGCTGTATGTGATATAATGTTAATAAAAGTCACAGGATCATAAAATGTCTTCAGTTGGGTGGAACCTTAGAGGTCAACCAGTTCTAAAGAGACATCTTCCACTATCACAGGTTGCTCAGAGCCCAATCCAGCCTGGGCCTGAACAATTATAGGGATGGGGCATCCACAGCTTCTCTGGGCAAACTGTGCCAATGCCTCACCACCCTCACAGTAAAGAATTTCTTCCTAAAATCTAATCAAAACCTTCTTTCAGTTTGAATCCATTCCCCCTTATTCTGTCACTGCATGCTCTTGTAAACAGTCTCTCTCCATGTCATATAACTTCATTCCAAGGTTTTTAACTACCTTCTTCTCCTGAAGTGTTTAACTTCTGGATGACATGTAGATGTTATATGATTTCTTAAAATACTCAATTGTTCCTGTCTGGGCAGGCTATGTAATCTAAATGGCTCCGTTAAAAGTTTTTCAATCCTGCTCCCACTTGATTTCTGTGAATTTGTCCTCATCTGTAAGCTCAGCCAAATGAGATCTCGAAATTCTGAGAAATTTCAGGTTATTAGGTCATTCTAGTTGTGACATGTTATCCTCTGGACTTCCACACCTTGAAAGCAAATTGCTGGTTCCATTACTGAATCAGATGCATTTCCTCCCAAAGCTATCAGTTTAAGAATTCACAAATTAGGCAAAATACCTTTCTCTTTGTGGTGAAAAAAAATTACAAAACCCACAAATTATTTATTAAGTGGGCTATAACAAAGTTTTCTATCTAATGTCTTTCATTAAGTGCAAGTATCCGTCAAGTCATAAAAGTGTGCCATCCCCACAAGTCAAGTTTTTTCCATTCCAAGCAAAGCTCAGGTCTAACAGATTAAGTCCCTAGCACACCAGCAAACTCAACTCCCACTCTGATATCACCCTTCAGAATCTTGGGTTCTCTCCCAGCACATAGTCCTCTAAAATCCATGAAGTCCTAAAGTCCCTTCAGTCTTTTTCCAACACATTACCTTTTTAGCATCACCTGTTGGGGCGTCAACTTCAAGTTGTGCAAGCTGTGCCCTTGGCTGCACCTCAGCAATTTTGTGGCCTGAATTAAACCATGGCTTAATATTTCACTCATACAGCTGATGTATTCTTCAACCTACTGCCAGACACAGCTGACCTGGTGAAGATGAACTCAGATAAAATGTTTTGGAAATTTAGGAAATGCCTAATTCCCTAGTCATATCCACTCTGCTACACTCTGAATGCACTGTATTAACGCAGTTCTTCCTTCCTCAGCAAGTATTTAAGATACAAATCTGGATCTTCTATTTGAGTACCACACAGGATGGAAAGTAATCAGAATTACATCTGATCCAAAATATTTCAGATTCTTTACTCCTACTGGTTTGGTGTTTGGGATCACTTCTCAGGAGAGAGGAAGAAAAAGGATCTGTCATTTTTCTGAGTCATTGAATATTTTGTTGCTGTTGTTTCTTAGTAGTTCTTGCTCTCTGGTAACTACCTCAAGAGCCATTTCCAACAAGATGGTGAGACACTTGTACTTTGTTATATCTCTCTGAAACCTCAGTAAGTGATCTTGATATGTTTAACATCTCTCTCAAGATATTTCTATTATTATTCTGTCATTCCACAGGAAAAAGTTATTTCTGTTGTTGTTAAGTGCCTTTTGAAAACAGAGATGTCAGTCATGATCATTACAGAATTATGACCCCAAATCAGAATGCCTTTTCCTGTGCATGGATGCTTTGGCCACTTTGATTTGTCTGACTAACAGATTGCTTTCATTTGTCACAATTAGGAGGACAAATGTCCAAGATAACAGTCAAAACGAGGTATTCAAAGGTCAATGTTAGGTAGAAAAGCTTATTCACAAACCCTGCCCTGCTTCCAGAAATACCGAAGTTCTAGAAAACTAAACTTTCTCAAAAGCTACTAAGTCTCCTCTGTTTCCATAGTTCGATGTCGTATTGGAAAATTTTTTTTTCACACAGAATGTGCACTTATCTATTCAATCAATAACAATTTTACATATTCCTCTGCTTCCCTCATAACAACTGTATTTTCTTCTTTAAATTCATACTGGTCTAATAATAAAAAGGTCCTTGATTTCCCTGCCACTGCATTGTAGGTTTGGGTGAGATGTTTTTTGTAGATCCCTTCCAATGAAAACAATCCATTCCATTCCATTCCACTCCATTCCCTTCCATTCCACTCCATTCCAACTTCCACTCACCAACTGCCAGATAATGTATGTCCTTGGTACTGCATTATTGTTCACTATATCTGATATGTATATAAGTACTATTTTAACACAGGGCCCAGAAGAATGCTGTGATATTTATCTCAGCTGAAAGACTGTGGTAGTGTTCACCTTACTTAACTCAGTCAAGTGCAGTGCAGAAAACTACTGGTTTTCTGTGGGTCCCTTCCAACCTAGAATATTCTGTGATTCTGTATTCTGTGATTCTGCGGTCTGTTCTCCCTAGATTCCCTACATAATTTATAGAGAATGATAAGTTATTTGAGACAATTCCTCTCACCCTCTAAAGAACATCAAGACTGGGTCAGATAAGTGTCTACAGTTGTTGTGAATGACCTGGGTTTACAATTGTAGAGGTTTAGAAGGAAAGCAAATAACTGTACAGCTGTATGAGAACTTTAAATCGGAATTGTGTAGGTGGTAGTTAGAGGGGACAGTGGAGGCTGGAGTCTAACCTGCCCCTCTAGGTAAGGCTGCATGAGGTCAACCACAGCTTTGTGGCTGACAACACAGCCCTGTGTCACCTTGGCACTAGCACACACTAACTGGTCACACCATTAAGCTCTCTTAGTCCAGACTGGTAGTGTTTGCAGTATATCTCATTTTGATATGGTAAACTCTGCTCAGAGTCCTGGTACTGCATGTGTATCCCCTTCTCTCCTTGACAGCTTTTTATCTTTTCGGAGGGGTTAACACTGTTCATTGTCTAGGTGTGATTTACCAGCGAGCTCAAGCTCGCAGTGGCACCCAACACACAGTGGGTACACAGATTGTCACGGAGCTGTGCAATGAATGCTCTGAGAGCTCAGCCACTATTACAAGGAATGGCAGATACATTCTGCCTTTGAAGAGGCAGGATGCAAACACAGGTTAGCCTTAGGTAGGCCTATACACTGTCCTAGATTCCTAAACAAGATACCAGTTTTGCAATTAAAACATATATGTTTTACTTGAGAGATCAGTTACACAGGTGGGATTTTAGTTATGCAAATGCCTATGGATGAATTGTGCAAATCTCCTACCTACCGTTTTGTTTGCAGAGAGCAGCATCCCTTAGTATGAAAATTTGATTGACTTGAAGATAAATTTAGTCTGGGACAAGTGTAAATACTTGAGTTATCATCCTGCTGGCCAAGGCAGTCTAAGATTTTGTCTAATATCACCTTGGAGGCAGTCTGGCCTCACTGAGACATTGCTCAAACCCAATACATAAAGGGGGAAGGGGAATTCCAGTGACAGGATCACAAGTCCCCAGAAATGCCTCCAGGCGATCTGGTTGTCTTGAGTGTTCAAATGGCATTTCCAAACAGTTTTGGTCTACATTTTAGCTAAGAAAATGTAACACAGTGATAGTAGAGTCTAAGTCCTGAAGTCCTTTCAGCTGTAGTGATGTCCTCTGATGACATACTTGGCTAATGAGAGCTGAGTCACAGCAATCAGGAGACTAACAAGAAATGGGAGTAATTGTGTGCAGACAGCCTCTCCATTTATCCCAGAGGTAGCTACAGAGTCCCATGAATCTCATTTGCATCTTATGTAGGGAAATTTCCAAGTGTTTCAAAAGCTGCATGATGGAATAGAGTTTACAGTATTACTTATATTCCTAAATTTACATACACCAGTTAGAAAGCTGATCTCATGTGAGAACTGAGCTCACAGCCAGTGAGGTCTACCACAGAGAGTGCATTTTGAAAACATAAAACCCACTATCTTTCCTCTTGAAAAATATTTATTCTTTCTTTTCCTAAGCTATGTTTTTCTCTGGCATTTTTCAGATATTTGTGCCAATATCATTTTACAGCAATTTTTGGCTCAGAATACAGCATATTAAACTCTTCCTCTCCACACAAAACAAACAAATGAAAAGAGAAACAGAAAATCCTTTATCTGTTGTCTTTTTTTTTTTTCACCAGAATTAAATAGCTATCCATCACTATGATAACCAAAAATCACTCATTAACGTTACCAACCACATTCTGGAAAAAATGAAGAATAATGTAGATGTCACTTGATAGTTCTCAGTTAAAAAAAAAAAACAACAAATTAATATATTATCAAAACAATTTTACTTATAGATTTTATTCATAGTATTTGCTGTGTAATAAGTAATGATTTTACTTAGAGAACTTCATTTTAAAGTACGAAGTGGTTACTTGCAGTTATAGTGGATTATGATGTGATACTAAGATGTATCTTTCTCATTATTTTTTATCTGGATTTTATATAAAATTCACCAATCTACAATTTAAAACAAATATTCATCAATATCCAAACCTGCAATGTTCCCAAAGCATTTTGCTACTGCTTTAAGGAAAAAAACTCAACACAATAATTCTTACAAATGTCCAGGTTGCATCATTTGTCAATTCTTTGTTTGATTCCATCTGGTTTCTTGCACTGCACTTTTAACTCCTCGGATTCCATCCAGTAAAATCATATTTAATTAAGAGATTTAGATCATCAAGAGCTAAGCAACACTTTTTCAGCTAATGGTGAAATTTTCAGGTGGTTGACTACAAGCACAACCCCCGTAAAGTTTATAGAAGTAGAGAAATTATTTCTTTCGTAACAAAGAGTGAACAAAGCACATGGCTCTTTCACTTGGAATCAGGGTTTTTTGACATTATGATTTGAGCAAATAGCCACTCCACCAGCAGGTTGGTGCATCATGGTAGTGTTGGCTGAGACTGAAGAAAATTGCCAAGGAAAGCCTTAGTGGCTATGAATTTATTCTGGTAAAAGGGTCTCCTGTCAGTAAAGTTTCTTCCACTCTGAACTGGTTTAGGCAGCGCCAACAAAAGTACTCTCCTGCTCAGGTGAAGAAATGTTGCCAGTATTGCTAGAATAGAAAGTCTTTTGCGAGCAGACAGCCCAACAGTGTGGGTGCACCATGCACTGCTGGTGCTGCACAACTGCCAAGATGATGGGTGAGCCCCGCTTGTCCCCCAGTGCCTGCTTTGTCTAAAGAATTGAATTCAGATTGGCAGCAAGAGGAGCAGACTTCAGAAGGACTTGCCAGCCAGCTGCCAGGCTGCTTCCGTGGATCCTCAATCCCCTAATCCATACATGCAAGAATATTACTGGTTATGCTCATGTTGGCCCTCAGAGGTGGCATCTCCAGCTGAGGAAGGACCATGACTGCAGGTTTGTATTGCCAGGTCTTGAGGGTAACCTCCACACTGCCCATATGGCTCTACCCAAAGCATTTTCAGGAGGGCTGTGAATGACATGCCTGGAAAAGGCATATGACGTATGTAGCACTCAGCAAGAAGTGTGCCTGAGACAAGGGAGACACAGCCTGGGAGAGGACCAAAGCACTAGAAGAGAAGTCACATCTTGGGGAATGAAAGAAAACAAGGAAACCAAGGTGGAGAGAAGTAATGAGACAGACAGGATCTGAGGAGGGCACAATCTGGTAGGCAAACAAGCCGCAGCTTTGCAGTAAGCATTGCTGGGTGTAGGTTTATGGTTTTCTCTTTCCTCTTGATTTATGTTTTCTTGCTTTTATTTCTCCCTAGGAGATTGAGTGTCTGTGTGAATTCAATGGCAAGGCTCCTTCTCCCAAACTCAGAAATACTCTACAGTATTTGGAATTTAAAATTCCAACTTGCAAGGCACAAAGAAAGTTATTTTCTGAAAATGATGCCTCATTTTAATATAAAAAGTAGTAAATTAAATTCTCAAGAATAAAGAGAGATTTCCTATTCCGCTGGAGATTTCTGGCTCTTTTAGAAACATATTTTATTATTATTAGTAATTGACTGTTTCTCAAATATAACTTTTGACTGAATCATTTCTTTCAAGCAAGAAGACAGCACCCTGTGGCTGATGAAAACATTTGCAAGTGCTAAATGTACATATCAGAAAAAAAAATATTTACCTTTCATAAAGGCATAATGGCAAGGAAAAATTCTGAAGACATTTTAACCTGCTGCTTGGAAACTTGGCACTAGGGTTGAGGAATTCATTCTTGCATGCTTTACACCCCGTGTATGAAGTCACACTTGCCCTTCTCTAAGCACTTATTGGGGAGGCACTTCAGAAGCAGAACATTTATACTCATGGGGAGAATCTTAAGGCGTAAGCTTAGGTGGTAGAGTGACAAATTATTTTCAAAGGATTAGCAGGAGACCTGAGCCTGTTTCCACTTCTCCCCATCTGGTGGGTAACCCTGGCTATATTACATCAGTACATTGATATATACTTTCTTCATTTTTGTACAGGAAAGGGAAATGTGCTTTAGAGATAAGGATGTGATCATTATAAAAGGAATAAATATGGCTATTTTCTTAAATCACAAGTATAGGACATAGTCATTACACTGCAGTGCTAAAAGCTTCACAGCTCTCAACACTGGCTCAATATTCCTTCTATTTTTTTCTGTTTTCCTTCTTACATGTTTCAGATCATGGAAAGAAACTTACCCTTCCAAGAAGAATTGGACAGAAATAGTATAAAGAAGTAAATACTTGAAGTATAATTAAAGAAAACTATTTAAACCTGTTGTGTGAGAAAGGGAACAGATAACAGGTTTTAGAATGAGAAGTCATTTTGTCTTACAGAGTTGGAGGAGAAATGAAACATGCTTTATTTGAGAAATAACTTTTAACTTCAGTCTGGAAAAATATCTGTGGTGATAAAAATACATAGAAGAACTTTTTAATAGAAGTTTTTTAAAAATGCAGTCAGGAAGAAACCAATTAGCATAGTAGTGAGGCTGAATATGCTTTAACCTAGCAAGACTCAAAAAGAGAATGCTAAACAGGAGCCCAAAGAAATACTTTAAAAGAGACAGCAGTGTTACATAGCATGTCATAGAATCACAGAATGGTTTTGTTTGAAGGCAACCTAAGGGTCATGTCTTTCAAAACCTCATACAACCTGGACTTGGACACTTCCAGGGGTGCAACATCTTCAGCTTCTCTGGGTGACCCCCATGTTTTCCACATACAAAGTTATACTGCTTGTCTGATCTTCCTTCTGTGTAACTTAAGCCTTAGAGTCGCAGAGGAAATAACAGGGATATTGGACTTATGTTGTAAGTTACAGGTGTGATACATCACTGTAACCACTGTACCACTGTTAACCATAGCTAGCATTTGAAATCGAGGTGTTTGCACATATGAATACATAGCTGCCTGACTCTAGATGTGTGTGGTTTTCTCAAAGCAGCATGGCATGCACAGTCCCACATGGTACTGGGACTTCTTTGCACTTTACTCTGTGTAAGTTCACAGGAAGACATGGTCTTTGTCCCAGAGCATTTTAATGTCTACCTAGAAACAATGGCATGAAACAAAAGGAGGGAAGCAGAGAGGGAAAGGGACAATGAGGTCTCAAAGTTACGTGAGTCAACTCCACATACAATGGAATTGACCTGAATCCTCTGAAAGGCTCCTGGGGTAAATAGTTTTCTGTCCTGGTATGTGTCCGGGCAGCTGGTGCTTTTACACAGCTTTGATGGTCTGTCTATTCAGTTTCATTCTGATGTGAAGGATGTTGTTTCCATTTTCAGAGAAGAGGGCCTGGTTTTGAGGAGGGAAGCAGGACTTCCACATTTACATGCCACTGAAATGAGTTTGGGAAATAAAATAAAACCTAGGACATACAGTGTTTCTGCAGCATGTCTGAGAACTATAACAGGAACTGATATTGGAGTTATCTGTCCTTCTGGACTTCAATGCTTCTACAGTCCCGGCAAGTTCAGAGAGATATGGATATGTGGGCAGAGGCTATGGAGAGCATCTTCCTATGATTTAATTTATATTCCTTGAGAAATTAATAAAATTTAATTGCACATGACAGTCAGTCAGTATAATTTATGTGCACCATCTGTCTTACATACAAACATACTTGTGTGAAAATGTGCTAGTTCCCAAAATACCTGTGTGAATAAAAATATTTTCACATGAGTCTCTCTGGAGGAATGGTTGCAAAGATGCACAAGCCTCCTGGAAGCAAACATCTGTCCAGAGACAGAGAAAACATTCATGGCTGTTGAACAAACTTGCAGAGCTCTAATGAATAAATAAATTGTAGCAGTCTCATGCTCAGATCTTCTTCATTAAAATTGTTAGGCTCTAGGATACAGAAAAAGTACACCATAATCCAGTTTTCCCATACCAAATTATAGCAAAAAGAAATAAAGCTAATTGACCTTCCTCTTCATATTAAACCACAGAATACCTGAAGGTGTGCCTTGCAAATATTTAGAAAGCACATCATGAAAGAAGATGATGCAATAGGTAGGTCACAGATCTGGTACCCACAACAGCTGGCGAGAGCCCTTGCTTTGGCACAGAGTACCAGTGGGGTCCTGGGTGGGGACCTTGGCCTCCTCTTCCCTCTACTTGCTGCCTTCAGTGCCTATAGTGCCTTTCTGTCTGTGAGTGTGGCCATGGGAATGCACTAAGGACTGCAGGATACTTGTGAAACGGTGGAGGAAGTAACACATAGGGTCAAAAATTTGTGTAATGCACAGGGTTCCCCTGTTGTTTGCAGGAGAAAAACATTCCTACCTGGCTAGAAAAAATTCGGCCAAAGCTCCTACAGACATTGCATCTGAGCTTTTCAGGGTACAAAATCTGTAGGTAGCTCGTCTGCTATTTCTCCATGTGAGCACTGCCATCTGAATTCTCAATGCTTCTGTCTCCTCTCTTACTAAGGGTGCTATTTATAGCCCCTCTGGCTGCATTCCACCTGAAGGTCAGATTGTTTACAGGGAGTAAGGATATATTGTGTTTTTTAAATAGAGGACACATATTTTGATTCATTAAAAAGAACACCAATTCTTTTCCCTGCACAAGATAATAGACAGACCTTACTCCTTACTCACAACAAAGACCTGGCTGCAAATCCAAAGCATTCCAGAGAGAAGGGATGGATAAAAAAATGGGAAAGTTCAGTAAGGGCTTTCACATGCATGCAGGAAAGTAAAGAACATCCAGCTAATAAACACAAATAAATACCAATGAATGCAATGGCATTTCTGTCCATTGAATACTTAACCCTGGTTTTATGTTTGTTTTTCTTGCAGTGACTCCTGCTCTGCTACTAAACAGCATATGAAGTTTCATACTTTCCTGCACACTTTCATACTCTGCAGGCATGCTATGGCTCCCATTATTTATTTTCCAGTCACAGAATTCTTTACTCTTTCCTTCATTGGAAGCAGGATTGACTTGAGAGTTTTTGGGTTCTACCACCCCAAACAGAAAAGGAAAATGGCAGATACTGCATAAAAGTAAAATGTTGTTTCAGATATATTGTAGATTGTATTTTTTTTCTCAAAGTTTCACATGTAATACCGAAGTACTTCATGTCCTGGTGAAACAAATGAGTCACTGACCATAAATTATTATGGTTCTTACATTTCTTCACTGCTTTTTAGATCTTCATCTTCTCCTTGTCTCAATATAACAAGGGAGAAAATGTCACAAAGATAAGAACTGGTCTCTCCATTCAAATGCTTAAAAACATAAATAAAGAAATGAGCTATTCTACTACTTCTATAGGCCAGTCCTTTGCAGCACAAAAGCACATGGAACAGGCAGAAACTTACATGTGGACCTAGGTAATTCACATCACTGAGCAAAGAGAGCTATTTTTGGCAATTAGGAAATCAGGTGTCCTGAGAAAGAAACCTTATCCAGCGTATGTAAAAGAGGACAGTGTATGGCCAGTGAGCTGATTATAGGCTCAGGCTTAACTGGAGAAATAAGGTCTTCAGCCTCTCCTCTCCTGCTAATTCCAGCCACTGCCATGTCACGTGTAGTTGCAGCAGTACAGCCTGCCCCTGAAATTCAACCTTTCAAGAGACCTTTAAATCTGATCTCCTCCTTCCATTACTGAAACTACTGCAAAGTTAAGAGCCTAAGGAACCGGGGAAAAAAGATTTTTTAAATTTTTTTTTTAATTTAAGTGATTGGAAAGGGCTGTTTCATACTTATCACCCTGTGAAGGCATCCAGGGAATTGGGGTTGGAGCAGGGTTGGTAGGTCAGGCTGAGGTCTGCCCAGGCACATGGCAGTGGTGGCAACTCCCTCCAGCATATGAAAGGAGCATGAAAGCCTTCCAGTACCTGAAGGAAACCTACAAGAAAGACAGACAAGCTTTTTAAAGGGCATGTAGTGACATGACAAAGGTGAGATGCTTTAAACTGAAACAAGGTAGGTTTAAACTGGATATTAGGAAGAAATTTTTACTGTGACCGTGGTTAGGCATGGGGACAAGTTGCTCTGAGAATCTGTGGATGCCCCATCCCTGGAAATATTCAGGGCTGGGTTGGATGAGGCTCTGAGCAACGTGGTCTAGTGTAAAGTGTCCCTGCCCATGCCAGGGAGGTTGGAACTTAAAGGTCTTTAAGGTTCCTTTCACCCCAAACCATTCTATGATTCTATGTAAAGAAAAGATGCAAACTCCACAGCTGAATTTGTTAATGTCCTGTGAGCAGGGAAGCTCTATGGCTCAAGTCAGATAATGAGCTCTGTGGGCCCAGGACTAAGTTGGTTAGTGCTTCTTAAAAGATTGCTTGGTATAACAGAAAACCATGAGTTTCAAAAAATTAATCTTATTTCAGACTACAAGAAACTGGAAGGTGCAGGTGGACAACAAGTTCAAGGAGTGATTAAACTGGGGTCTGCCCAACAACTGTGTTCACCGATTAGTCTTTCAGCACAAGTATCTCTGCTGCTGGCGCAGTTTGAAGTACAGAAGAACAGTCTTGTTGTTGTTATAGATTTGGTCACTAGAAAAAGCTGCCAGATGCCAAGGAAGCCCTAAGAAAAAGACTGTCTAGTTTGATGGCTGTTAGGGAGCTAAAGGTAATTATGAGGAGAATACAGGGCTAGAAGAATTTTCAGCCTGAACCGATATGGATTTTCTCCCCCCTTATGTTACGTTCTTACTGCAGCACTGGATAACTCTATCTTATCATGTGTAAGGATTGAGCTCAGCTACCACATGCTTCCTACATGAAATCATCATGTTCCAGGTATCCCAGTACTTGCAGAATTGAATCAGCTGAGGCTGATCTCACCTTCTACTTTTTATGTGTCCATCCTTGAGATCAATAGAAAAAAGCCACCACACTATGATTATCTACTTAGCAACTTATTCAAGACAAAGCAAAACTACCTACAGACTTGAACACCTTCAGGACCAGGGAGAGATCTGGACCCAGGTATAGTCCAGGTCGCTGTATTGCTTTTGTGTGGCCAGGTTTTGGTAGAGTGGGGGGACTATAAGAGAGGCTTCTGTGAGAAGCTGACAGAAGTTTCCCCAGCATCTGACAGAGCCAATGGGCACAGATTGGACCCACCACTGGCCAAGACTAAGCACATTAGAGAAGATAATAACACCTCATTAACATATTGAAAATATAACTTTTTTAAGAAGGAAGAAAAAGGATTTTGCAGATGTAATTTCACTCACAGAAGACCAGAGAGAAAATATGTAAGAGGAACAACCCTGCAGACACCAAGGTCAGGGCAGAAGGAGTGACAGGAGATGTTCCAGGCTCCAGAGCTGAGGTTCCCTTGCAGCCCATGGTGCAGACACGGTGAGGCAGCTGTGCCTCTGCAGCCCCTGGAGGTCCCTGGGGATGCAGAGATCCACCTGCAGCCCCTGGAGGAGACCCACGCTGGATCAGGTGGATGCCTGAGATGAGGCTGTGAGCCTGTGGGAGGCCTGTGCTGGAGCAGGATCCCAGCAAGGACCTGCCCACCCATGGAAAGAGGAGCCCATGCTGGTAGGACTTGTTCCTGGTAGGACATGTGACCCTGCAGGGAACCCCCACTGGAGCAGGTTGTACTTGAAGGTCTGCACACCGTGCAAAGGGACCCACACTGGAGTAGTTCCTGAAGAACTATAGTCCATGGGAAGGACTCAGGCTGAAGTTAATTAAAAACTGTGTTCCATGGGAGGAACCCCACAATGGAGCAGGGAAAGGATTCCTCTCCCTAAGCAGCAGCAGGGACAATGTGTGATGAACTGAGCATAACTTTCATTCCCTATCTCCCTGCACCACTGCAGAGAGGAGGCAGCACCCAGCAAGGAGAGAGAGGTGGGAACAATGTGGTTTTTTAAGATTTGTTTTATATTTCATTATCCTGTTCTGATTTTTGATTGCTAGTAAATTCTAATAATTTCCCCACGCCAAATCTGGTTTCCCCATGACAGTATTCAGTGAGTGATCTCTCCCTATCCTTTACTCATGAGTCTTTTGTTTTATTTTCCCTCCACTGTCCCGTTGTGGAAGGGATTAACAGAGACTCTTTGGTGGTTACCTGGTATCCCAGCAATTATTGTAAAGCCTTGATAATATTTTAGGAAAATTGATATCAACCTTATTAACTTAATTAATACCCAGGGCATTTGTGCATAGTTTTCGTCAAACATTGCTTTACTGGATGCTTTAAACCAGTTGTGGTGGTGGTGCTAAAATGTTGTGGATGACAGTGCCAGCCCTCACACTGGCCAGAGGAAACCAGAGATTGTTGCTTGACATGGCCACTGCCAAATTTCAGCAGTTTGAAGAGACTTTGTGAAGTAGAGAAGTGAGAGAATTATGGAAGGGATAGAGATACTCTGCTGTTCACTGTGATTGGTTTTGTACTTTCTTTTGGACAGTGTTAACATTGGCAGCCCCAAGCTCGCAGCCTCTTTTGGGAGCCAAGTCCCAAGAAGTCATGACATCATGACATGTGCTAAAGAATTTAGTCTGGGCTTTTTAACACCATCTCTTAGATTGAGCACATCGCCACTGATTTCTGAGTCTCTGAGTGCACACATGCAAGGAAATGCATTCCCTTGTAGAGAAGTTTATTGCGGGATAAACAAAAATTTTCCCCAAAAATCTTTGTATATTTTTAAACATCAGATGATGTTCCTAATTAATTCTTTGCAGATAAGTCCTAGGCTGCTAGCAAAGCATTCATTCATTACACAAAATTTGTGGTACATTTTTAACAGGTGTAAACATCCTCTGTTTTGTAGATAAGTTACTTGGCCCTACAAGACTACAAGTACTTCAATATATTAACAAAGCAGGGGGCGGGGGGTGGGAAGACACAAAACTTCTTTATGATGCAATGTTTCACCACAGCTCATTTATGTTCCCTTTTTTTATTACATACCAGACTGGGAAGTTAAGGTGAGACTGGGTACTGGTGGCTTCCCAGGTGGAAGGAGGAAAGTGCAGGACATACTTGCCTACAGAACAGGCTTGAGCTTTCTTTGTGTGCTGCTCTTTTCTTAAGCTTATGAAGCCTGATTATGTTAAAAGCTGAAAACTAGCAATTTAAATTTCCTAAATGCCTTTAGAAAACCAAGAACTCAGCCACTGCCAAGAGAAACATGACTTCCTGAAACTGGACAACATTGCTTGGGTTTCCTTTGAAGAAAAAAAAAAAAAAAAAAAATGGAGAGCAAGCCAAATGCCTGAAATATGTAAGACAGAGCGATACAGAGTTAAGGGGAAGCTACATAGGAAGCAAAGCAAAGCCCAAAATAAAGAGCAGGAATGGAAAACTAAAAATAACAAACAGGAAAGTGTGACACAGCTGCAAGGGCTCTGGTGCATTCTCCCCCAGCATTGTACCTTTTTTTTTCAGGAACATACTAATAGTGTGTTTGGATTTCAATGGCATTCCAAACTGTTATTTGTTCTTCAAAAATAGATGTTTCTCCTGTGAGGAAGAAAGATATTTTCAAGTAATGTTCATAGGATTTCAGTTGTTTCAGTTTATCAAAAATGCTTTAGTTAGGCTCAGTGTTTGCAGAGGAGAAAAACTGCATTGATTATGTAATTTTTTGAAAAATTAGTCTGTCTCCTTAGAATAACCAAGATAAGCTCATGCATAATCAACTGTTAATTTCAATTGAGTTTTCACTTAATAGCTTTCAAAAGTAGGAAGGGAGCAAACGCATGAATCTGAGATGCAATCACTTTGGAAGCATAGTGAATGGAAGGGGGATTAGGGAGGATTAGGAACACCATGTACTAATAAAGTTAAGGAAATCTCTGTCTTTTTCTTCATGCAAACACAAGTTTGTTTGTTTACATAGAGCATTTTGGGACCAGGAAGGCAGCTCAGGGGACTTGGTGCTGCCTGGACTGTGGCTGGATCCCCGCTGGTTCCTGCAGGAAAGCCAGTCTCTCCAGGCATGGGCACCACACACCCACCCAACCATGACTGAGGTACTCAGCACGTGTACAGGGGTAACTGGCAGCTGCTGACAATGAGAGGGCAAGAAATATTTCAGCATTTGCCTGTCTTGCTGTTTTAATACCTATTTGATTGCTAAACTCACCCATCCTGAAATAATTAAGCCAAGTAGTTGAGTTGTGCGTGGTCTCTGGCCACCCAGAAGAGAGATGGTGCCACTTTTGGAAGATAAGAAAAGCATGAACACACCAGTGTGTCAGACACAGTTTCTTGGACAGTGACAAACCCTTGTGAATATCACATTAAGACAGGCCAAAGTGAAAATCATGATGTTTGTGAAGTTATCTGTCCAATTTGTGAAATTCCTATTTTTGGCAGACACAACAAGAACAGGAAATATTTACCAATTTTGCAGGTGTTAGGAAATATTTTCAAATTGCTGGTGTGACCTGACAGTCTGTTTAAATAAATACCAAGCAGGTACATATATTTTAATTTAAAATATATATTTTGATGTGTTTGCTCCAATATCTGTGTCCTTGCAGGTTAGAGTGGCAAATTCATATTGTTAATCACACTCTAGTGATTAGGCAGTGATAAATCTCACAATATCAGTGTGAACACAATAGTGTCTCACAATACATTATACAAGCTTTATATAATGAAATCATACATTAGAGTACATTAAAGACGTTTCTCACAGTTGATGTTGATAAGAATGTTTTTCATTAAAAGTTTATCTACACTGGAAATATATTTCTTACATATTATTTTAATTGTGGGTGAAATACATCTGAATATATTTTAGGCTTCTCTATTCTATGTATTTCAGACACTGCTCTAAAACATTTGATTATATATTGTTTGAATTGTAATGGTGTCTGCAATACCCTATAATACAGACTGTAATGCAAACTGCATTAAAGCACAGTTCTTATCAGTGTCATCACGCATTAGAAAAAAAATGAGAGTTGTTGCATATATTATACAGCTTACAGTTCAGCAGCTGAGAAAGTAACAGCTACCTTCCAGAAATGAGGCCTATTTGCCAAACATGTTCATACTATAAGTAATATATGACCCCACTAAACCCAAATTAAATACTAGATGACAGGACCACGTTCTGTGATGATCTATTTCACAGCTTTTACTTCAGGACTAGTAGTGGATTTGGCAGTGTCAGGTTAACAGCTGGACTCAAACGATATTAAGGTCTTTTCCAACCTAAACAATTCTACTATTCTATGGCTCTATGATAATTTCCACTATTTACTATCCTGGTGTAGTCCCATTGTCATTGGTAGCAACAGATAAATATTTCAATAGATGAAGGATAAAATAAAAGGATGGCATACTGTAATTTCAACCTGAAATCTATTATGTGTACAACAAACTGTCACTGAAGCAGCTAAAGAGATACAAAAGCATTTTACAAATTTGATGAAAAAGAGTAAAAATTGTCCAAAAATGTTTTCAAGGCATTCTTGTCCATCTCCTCACTTCTCCTGACTTGCCAGTTGTGGATTCACAGGTTATTCCTGTATGAAAAGTAAAAGAGTATGAAAAAGTTTCAGGCTGTGACCAGAGCTAAATAGTCCCTGGCATGGTAATGGCCAGGCCAACAGGAAAAGACAGCTTCCAAATCCTTCCTGTACTGGGATTGGCCAAAAAGTGGCTGTTCCAAGTAGGCAGCTGTGATCCAGCCACCTTGTTTTGGAGATGAAGGTGGTTGAAAGATGAAGGTGTGGACACAAATCTTTCTGTACATGGGACACCACTCATTTTCTTCAATCATGAATGGTCACAGAAATTTGCTGAAGTAGATGTCGTGAAGCTGTTTCTGTGGATTTGAGAGCAAAAGCACACCTAACCTGCATGCGCCGTGGCTGTACCATCACCAGCAGGCTTACTCTGTCTTAATAGATAGACACAATAGACAGTGATGCTTTCAGTTGTTGTTTTTTTGGATTTTTTTATTGAACAATAATAATATTACACTCTTTAAAACCAACTGACTTATTAGATTTACATTCAAGAACTCATAATGTCATTTATGACACTGTTGCAAAATATTAACAATGTATGCAGTATTTACTACATTCTTTAAATATTTCTCATCAGTCTGCTGGAAGACCATGGGTTTGATCCTGCTCTCACTGAAATCAAGAAAAAAATTACTTTTGATATCAGTAGATTAGAATCAATTCACTTGCTAGTAAGTAGCCCAAGAAATCATTATTCCCTCTCAGACCCTAACATTAAGTACTGGTTAAAATGTGGTATTATGCTAGTTTGAGATTTATGTTTATATGTCTCCAATTATCATGGCAAGAGAACCTAGACTTTCATCGTGACATTTAGATATCTACTGCTGTCATCATCCTCTTGTTCCAGATCAGCATGATCCGTGCCTGCTTTCCCAGGTGAATGCATCCTGCTTTCACAGATGTTGACTTTGGATCTCTTTAAAGGCATCAGAGTTTCTGTTGTTTACAGTTTTAAAAGCATGATTTCAGATCCTGAACTGAGCTCTGGCTGCTGTACTGTGTGTTCTTTCTTTCACTGCAGTCAAAGCTCAGGTTGATTTCAAAGGAAATGTTAAAATCAAGCCGCACTTCCAATGAGAATGCTCTGTGTTAGAAGGCTGTTCCTAAACTCATGGCATCCAAGTTCACTCTGACACAGCAATGTCAATTTTCATTGTCTGTGGATCTGGTTGTCTTCAGGCATATTAGCAAGCCCTTCTCAGTGGTGATTTTTAGCTCAAACAAATGTCACTCAGCTTAGACTGAATGAGGGGCTGCCTGTTCCTGCAGCACTCTAACACATATAAGTTTTTCTCCTGGCTGAAATGGGACCACTTGCTCATGCAATTGAGAAACAAAGGACTGGGTACCAAAATACTGTCGTTTGTGGGTGCACTATCACTTGCTGAGGGTTCAAGTCTTCCCTGGTTCAAATAAACTCCCTGTGAGTCACATCTGGGCCATAGCCAATAAAGACAGAAAGCGTGAAGGTCCCTTTGCTGGCCTCTCACCACTCTTCCAGAAAAAATGCAGATATCACCTTAATGACACCAACTAGCTGGTTTATAGAAACATATATATTTAAATAATGATAAGCAGCTTTTTTTGTTTCAGATCCCCTTCTACAAATCGGTAGAATTTACCAATCTGCTGTTTCTCTGTACAAAATTTAACTTTAGAAATTCAACTAAATACAATATATGTCTGCAGTGTCTTGTCTAAGTTATTCACAATGTATAAACTGAAGTGCTAGATGTTTTCTCTCTGAAAAAAGGCATATTTGTCTCTGAGGAATTGTCACCAAACTTCGAAAAACTAGAAAGTTGTTAACAGCTAATGTCGGTTTATTTAATTTACACTGTTGTGCTTTTGTTGTTTTTATTGTTATTGAACAAGGGTGTTCCTTCCATCTGAGGTGTTGTTTATATGTGTTTCTTTCACAATGGTTCCACATCAATAGTATCACTCACCCAAACTGTCCCCTTCATTCAGTGAGAGATTTTCCAGCATCAGGTTGGCAAGAGTCAGCCTCTGGCACTATTTAAATGATCATGTTGGGTTTTCAGTATTACTATACATTCAAAAAGCCATAATACATTTCTCTGTTCAAATACTTATCAAAACAAATATCAAAAGTCATATACACTGTACAGTGTATTTTTAAGTAAACATTTTTCTCATTAAAAACGGGTCACATTTGAGCTTCAGAGATTACATGTTCATACATTATAGATCTACTTTGTTCTTAAAGTGTGTTGTTGCATATTCAATAATCTGTGAGAAATGCATTCACTTGAAAGTCTTACAAGTGTAAGTAAATATCAGCGAGGATTTAGCCATTTCATTACTGGAGAGCGAATAACTTTCTCTTTAACGAATTCCTCTTTTACAGAATTTCCATCTCCTGATGCCATGTCATTGTCTGAAAAAAACACAAAAGTAAAGGTGGATTTCATGAACATGAGAGCTTTAAAATACTATCCTGCAGCAATGTCCCTGGTTTTATGAATACTTTGGAAAATCCTTAACTGGTATGTTTGCAGAAAACTCAGTAAATTACCTCCAATTACCTAGCTGCAAAATTTCTACCAAATTAAAGCATAAGTCATATCTGTTTTCTAATAGTTTAAGCATAAGGCTGATGAGTTGACTTCAGTTTCCAGTTCTGACTGTAACACTCACTCCAGTGTGACACAGGACCAAGCAACACATCCTCAATAACTACAGCAATAAATTAAACCTCTGCAGCTATTCTCTGACTGAGGCCAGCTGGCATGGAATAGCCTCGTGTGTGCCACTAACTCTCTTACTCTCCAAAAATAGGTAAAAGATACTCAGTTTGTCAGCTGGAAACAGTCCCTGGCTGAGGCTGATTCCTAAGCTGTGACTGAGGTTGTTTGGCACAGTTAGCTCGCTGGGGGGACAGTGTGCAGTCCACTGCCCCACTGTTTGACCATGAAAGGAGTAAAATTGCAATGTACAGGACCTCTGACACCTTTCAGCTTGCTAGGCATATGTAGGCATGGTGGTCTTTGTAAAACATATGGGTCAGAAACTTGCCTGTTTAAAACACAGAAGCATTTACAGCTGTTTTAATTCACTGATGATCACTTAGATGCTATAATTACCTCTGAAGACCACTTTCAAATGAAACCCTTTGTGACCACCCCATGGACTGCTGCTCGTAGTGTCCCTGCTCTGCTAACAGTGACAGACCTCTGAGGAGAGAAGTAATTGGGAAACTTTTGCAAGGCTAAAAAACACTGTTTGTTTCCATGCAGTGGATATCTCGTCCTGGCTGGGATAAATCAAGCAGTTAAATATCGAGGCAGCAGGAAGCTTGGGACAAAAGGAAAGTGAGAAAGAGAAAAGAGGAGGAGGAACTGATGCAAATAGGCTGTCTGGGAAGGTTTGGAATATAGACTAGATAGAGAAAAAAACAAGCACACTCATTATTTTGGCACCTTCAGTAATAAATAGAAGACGGAAAGGCAAAAGAGCACAATCATGTAGCAAAATACAAAAATATCAGGGCTGATTAGGCTTGCAAGAGGTTTTTTGGAGATTATTTTAAATGTGATATAAGCTGCAGAAGTTTGCTTCAATCTAACTTTCTCTAAGCAAAGAAAGAGAGAAAGAGAAATCTTGTATTAAGACAGTAAACTCTACACAGCTTAATATAACAGAAGAAAATTTAAAATTGCACACAAATTGCAGTTGGAGAAGAAATGAAATCCAAAGATTTTTAGGTGAAACCCCATAAAAGATGCCAATAGACCTAGAATTAAATCTCTGGGGGTTTTTGAGTTGTTTTCTTCCTTCTACACATTTGTATTTATTTTGGTTTGTGTTCATTTTAGAGTAAACATCATTCAGTCAAACATACTTCAGTATCATCAGGTGTGAAAAAAGGCACTTAATCCCACCTCTACAAACTTAAGTGATCTTTCCTTGGTGCATCAAAAATATGCCAGGTTGTCACACTCACTTTTTTTTTAATTTTTATTTTAATTCTGGACAGATCTATTACAAGCTTCAGACATAAATGTAAAGGAAATAAATTCCAGTGATACTATGACAAATGACTACAATAAAACATTTAATAAAACCGTTCACTGACAGCTGAAAACATATTACGCTCTGTCCTCATGTGGAAAAAGAAACATTGTTTTTACTATGCATTATCTAACACTAGTAAATGCAATATAGTGAAATCCTGAACTGATGTGCAAGCCGTAACACAGCCTCCTGCTGCACAGGTGATGTACTGCTAGCACATACAACAGTTGCAAAATATTTCAAAATGTTTCTAGCATGTGTCACTGCTCGCCTAATTCCTTGCCACATGTTAAGGAATAACAAAAATAAACCTACTTGTGTTGTTAATGGTTTGCACAGCTCTACCAGAGTACCCACCACTCACATACAGAGTGGTAATACATCATGGGAAAGGTGTTTTCTGCTAAAATCCACTGTCCCACAAAGTCTTACCTGTGTGTGAAGATATTTTTCGTCGATTTGGAGGCTTTGAAGCAGAAAGTTGAAAAAATGGGAACTTCAGACACTTCCCTGTTACTCTGTCACAGATGCCAGAGGGACAGTTGCATGTTTTCCTGCATTCCATTCCATAGCTACCATAGGGACACTCTGGAGAAAAAAAAAATATAACAGAGCAGTTTTCAGTGATCCAAGTCAGCTGCTGTCTTAGTAGCTGGTCTGCTTGAAAGTGGAAAACCTTTGAGAGGAGGTCAGCTAGACCTTAGCTACAGGATTTCAGCATGCTGACTGCTTTTTTTACAGTATTTTCTAGTATTAATAAATATTGACACACTTTACATATATAATTTCATTTCCTGAACTTACTTACACTGTGCTACTGGTAATCCTTCTCTGAAACACTCTTAGATTTAAGTGCACTCTTACATTAAATTGCCTTAGTTAAAGGTAAATATTAAAGAATATGTAGGTATACAATTATAGAAGATTTAGTTTAAGGACTAGCACTGAATTTAGAAAGGAAGATAACTCCAGAAGTTCCCTGAACTCACTATGTGGTTCACTATGATATTATCTGACTTTCATGACCGTTGGTATTTAGAGCTGCAATCTGGTGCTGGTGCAGGGCTGCTGTGGCCTGGGCCAGCAGTCTAGGAGGTGGATGCAGCCTGACCCTGAGGAGCTATCCAGCAAACTCACCATCCTCCTGGAGATGCTGCTGGGTCCTGGGGAGTAGCCTCCCACTCAACACCTTCTCAGATAGCCAGGTTCTGCCTTCCCATGGCAGAACCTCACCTGCATCTCCAGCCTAAAGAGAGGCTATGCCATGAAGGGATCTCTGGCACCAAGGCAACTCCCTGGTTACGCTGCATCTGGTCACATAATGCCCCAATTCAAACCTCACATCTCTGAGCAAGCTTGAAGAGGAGCACTACAAAGCAGTTGCTAGATGGGAACAAATGTTTTCCAAAGAAAACAAAGTTAGGTACAGGAGATTTTCCCTATCCCATAGCTGACACGTATCACATGGTGGGTCATATAATTTCCCAGAGGGTTTAAACTAGGGGCTACAGTCCTTATCTTCCTCTGCCTTGCTGTTGAATAGGATACCTTCCCAAAACCATTGCTAAAGAGGCAGAGACTGGGAAAATTCATGTCTAACACGCCCTTTCCAAACCCACAAACAGGTGACCATTCCCAGGAGAGGTTTGAGATATCCCAGGAAGGGAAGATCTGCAGAGGTTCTAATTCACCGCCTAAGGGAAGATGAATGACTGTTCAGGGCTGGACCAAGGAACCATTTAGCCCAGGCCTCCACAAAACACTTAAGAAAGGTGACCATAGTAAGCACAAATGATACCTCTCTCCTCATTTTTTCTCTCCTTTCCAGCTATGAGACCTCCTCATCCAGACATAGTTTCTTTGTGTATAACACCCCACAATAAAATTACCCTTTTCAGTTTGTTCATTCTCCTCTTGAATGAATGCAAATTTTAGCTTTGCCATACAGCCTAGGTAATATGAAAATCAAGCTAATGCACTATAGTTATATAGTTATAGTGTAGCCAACATTTTTCAATTCTCTGTGTATCAAATGGATATATGGATTTATTCTTATAAATGAAAAGCCCTAGAAGATCAACTGGTTCCGTGAAAAGGACTGCACAGTGAGTCACTCTAGCAGGGAGAATCTTACTAGGCCTTAGCACATTCCCCTTCCCAAGAATGACTCTTTGATCTGCTGCTTGCCCACATAAAACAAAAACAAAATCCTGCCCAAGCGGAATATCATCCCTGTGTGCATATCATCCCTGGGAGAACAGCAAAGAGCACACACTACATGGAGCATCAATCTGCCTGCTACAGGTGCTCAGCCTGGAGAGGTGGGATGCAAAGCTGTGCACAACAGCATAGAAACAAGTCTGAGCCCAAAGCACTTGGCTCTGTGTAGAATAATCCTGGCATTGATGAGACTTTTTAGATTTCATGAAATTGAAATCTGAGTAAATTTGTCTAAAAACCTTTTTAGAAGGTTTTTTTAATAGGATCCTGTTCCTAAATAAATTGCAGATAACTCCCAGTGGTTTCATGGAAGCAATGGCAACACAAAGTGTTTTGTTTCAGGCCGTAATGACTTTGCTATTGATAATCGTACAATGCACTCTCCTAATAATAAAAGTTTCCCAAAAAAATTTTCTGGAATATATACTGCCCATTTTAGAAATAAGGAATTGAAAAACAGAGAATTCAAATCGTTTCTCCAGAACTTCAAAGTAAATTGGCAACAGGAAGCCGGAGAGAATTTAGCCATCCTGCATCTGTCAGTTATTACAAACATGGAAGTTATTAAAATGAGTGAGTGACCTGGTATCATAGCTGCACATGGATATATAAAATAACAATGTCTGACCGCAGGGAGAGATTGTGCTCTCTCAGAGCTGAGATGAAGAAAGAAAAATAATTCAAAATTACATCTATAATATTTAGTGGAAATAAATATATGAGGAAGAGAAGCTTTAAACACCAATTTAAATTCTAAGTCAAGATATGGCTTTACTGAAGTTAATGAGAGTTTATCCATTGACCAACTGGGAGAAAAACCCAAACAATTTACTTCACTTCACTTTACTTTTCTACAGAGCACCCAAGATTCAGGTATGGGGATTCAGATCTCAAGTCCCATAATATTTCTTTTTTCCTATTCAAAGGGTGCTATTGCAAAGAAACTCCTATGAGGAAAGTGAAAAGTACACACTAATTCAAAACAATTGTTAATAGAATTATAGGCAGTATCTTGCACTGTGATGATTTTTTAATAAATTGAAGATCAGTCAATTATCTCAGTAAAATATTTTCCTGGCAAATGCATGAAAGATATAATCTTTATGTCTAAGTTCTACTCATTTACAAGTACTATTTTCGGTTTCACACTCAACCATGCACATGAGTTTATTTTAAATAAGGTTAAAAAGTGTGTGCTGTATGTGAATTAGCCTAAGTGATTTTTGCAGCATCAGGTCCTAAGTCATTACTTTAACTGAGTCTATTAATACTCCTGATATTTAACTGCCAAGATATTCCCACTTTTAAGGAAGTTATTCTAGGGCTTATCTGTGTCTACTTACTGAAGTGGTACACAAACACAGCAAAACCCACTGCATTTATGCTTTGCAAACTCTTTTTTTAGAGTAGTTGGCTTTTTAAGAAGTTCACCCTGATTTTTATGAATATAGTACCTTGTCATCCTTTAAAGATTCCCCTGTTTAAATGGAGTGAAAATAGCTCCTAAATGAAAAATGTGATTACAGCCTCTGACTAAAGAAATCAGCATGCAACATAGCTGGAATAAACTGAATGCAGTGCCTGGCTGCTCATCTCACAGTCAGCTTCTCGTCTGTTATTGTCATTCTTCAGGCAGGAGGGTTTCTGTTTGCCTCCCCTGACCACATACCTACGATGACTGAGCACCTCAAGGGCAGGACTAAATTAAACAGGACAAAGTCTCCAGGCACTCAGGCTGTACTGCTTTCTCCATCCCCCAGACCCCAGTGTGAGCACCTTGTCCCTGGGCAGGCAGCTGGCAGTGCCAGAGGGAGCACCACACCCAGGAGTGTGCAACAGAGACCCTGTGACAAGGTTGGACTTGCAGGATTAAAGTCTTAATAATTTATAGAAAGCCGCCCACCAAATCAATAGAAAGAGCAGGACTAGCGCCTGGGTGTCTCAAGCTCCAGTCAAAAATCTCATCTCCAAGCACACCTTGTCGGTATTTCTTCACACATGTCCCCAGGTGTAAACAATATCATCACACTAATAAACCTGCCCCAGTACATGTAATGCCTTCTAATGACAGCAGGTATTTTTCCCCTTTTTCCTTAGCTAAGGGATGAGCTGTAAAAATCCCATTTTACTCCTTTCAAGCAAGAGGCAAACTTTGCAGGTGTGTTGCTGTCAAATTGCCACAGCAGGTGCATACAAAGTGAATATCATTACCTTTGCAGATACCAAATTCATCACCAAAGTCATCCTCCTCAGTGTAAAACTGGCACTTCAGCCCAGGACCACACTTGACACCATCCATACCCGAGACAGTACGGTAGCAAGTCTCCCCCAGAGCAGCTGCACACACTCTGCAGCAGCCACAGTCATCCAGCACCGTTCGCTTACAGCGCGCGGTACTTTTGCATGCATTACTGTCACACGGATCAGGGCAATCTACTGCGTATTTCGCACTCCAAGCAGCTCCAGCAGGCACAGGCATCAGGAGGAGTGTGAGGAACAGGAAGCCCTTCATGTCTTGCAGGGGTAAATGCTCCATCCCAGAGAGCAGGTCTCAGTGCTCAGCCGGCTGGTGCCTCTTGCCGAGGGAAGCAGCGGTACAGAATCCAAAGTGGTAGCTGCACACATCAGCCTACAAGTTTATGAGCTTTATAAAGTGTGTTGCCCACATGTTGCATCGTCGTCAGCTTCCTCAATCCGGCAGCGCTGCTCCTGCCAGCCTCCCTTGTTTCAGTTTATGAAATCCAGGATGAAGGTTGGATTAGCACTCTGCTGCCATCCAGGAATTGAAAAGCCTGAGCTGATGTAATCTGTTATGTTTAGTTGGTTGTTTTGCATGAGGACTAAAAACTCACTCACATCCGTTTCAAATGCTCAAGGACGTCTGCCAAGAGTAAAAAAAAAAAAAAAAAGGTAAAAAAACAATCAACCCCGAGGAGGTTGCATACCTTCCTGCAGGACAGGGATTGCTCTGACGCCGGGTACAGTGCTGACAGGAGAGCTCTGCCTTGCTATCACAGCATGTATGGCCAGAAGAAAATCACACTGAATCATCTTACTGCTGAAAGAATAATCTTTAACAGAATAAATCTTTGCCATACTCTTTTAGGGGATGTGGACGGTTATTTTGGGGAATTAAATGAGATCATGTAGTTTAATAGCCAAGCTCAGATTTTTCAGTAGTTTTTTCTGCCTGCATTGAAATGTACTTTTTAATCAGTGTTTAAGTGGAGGTGAATTAAACATTTCACTCAAAGGTTACTGCTAGAACTAAAAACTGGTCAGAATAAAAACATCACTTTGTGGGATCTTCCACAGGAAGTTCAGGAGAATGAGCAATGAGCTGCCCCAACTTCACAACCAAAGGGGAAATCCCCATCCATCATCAGCACTGTCTGCACAGCGCTAACATAGATCAGGGGACTGATTCTTCTCCCCTTACACCACTTCTATTCTGACAAACTCTATGGGAAGCTCTGATGTTGCTCTTCAATGAAATCGATGTAAATAAACAGAAAACAAATCTCAGCTTCCCGTCTCCTCTCTTAGACTTTCTTTATCCTGCCAGAGCCTTGACAAGAAACAGCAAACAAGGGGAGTCCAGTGAAACTGATGAGCCACTGGAGAGATGAAAATTTCTGCATTAAAAAAAATCCACAGGAAAGGAAAAAAGGAATCAAGCTAGCCATAAATAAACCTCTGAATACCAAAAGTTGTTGCCAGTGAAGTTAGTGGGAACCAAAACAAACTGAACTGTGTATGACCAGCTTGTCACTTGGAGTCCTGTGTCTCAAGTGGGCTAAGGACACTGCCAGTAGGCTGCCAAATAAAATGAAGGACTAAACTAGAACTACTGGAGAGCAGGAAAACCTGTTCTTCATGAATGCAAATGTGAATTGATAAACCCAAAACCAAAATGCTTAACTCTTCTGTCTTGCGAAGATGGGGAAAACCAACATACTGTATGTTTCATTTGGGTAAGGTGTTCTCATGGGGGAGGGGAGGGGAGGGGAGGGGAGGGACTGGCCTAGTATGTTTAACACTTGTCAAAAGTCAATGTAAAAAAAAAAAAAAAATTAAAGAGTTAGGTTGAGGTCTCATACAAACCAAGGAAGTACTATTGGTAAGCATGAGCTGACAGCAATTAGCTCAATTAGTGGTAGACAGCTTTATCTTCAAAATGCAAAGCAACTATCATCTAAGAAGTGAAAGGAGTACTCCCAAGGTGGAAATGAAAATTGCAGCCAAAACCAGAGGAGGAACACAAGTTTAAGATTATAAGAAGGAGATCAATTAAAATTGATGTCCTACCATTGACCCCATCACAACTGAACTATTGCAAAAGTCTGTTTAAAAAAACAACAACCCAATATTTCTTCCGTAGTTCTCAAGTCAGCAGAATAATGTAAACCACTGCCCGTGTCTGCTGGAATAGAATTGACTAAAACTGACATTGGTTTATATTTATAGGTCAGGCTATAAGCTGTGGGGCTGAGGAACCAGTGTAAACCCCACTGGGCAGTCCCTCATGTGGGAGAGAGATGCTAAATGTTCAATCAGAGAACCAGGGAACACAGCTAAGACCAGTAACCCCTTCAACACCCGGGCCAGATCTGCTCCTAAGGGTGAAATAGCCAAAAAAAGAGCTTTGCACACTTGGTGCATGACAGGTCTGCAGGAGTAAGGAGCAGGAAAGCTCACCTTTAAGTTAATTCACACCTGCACTTCACACTCATACATGCTTACTCAGAGGAGATAACAGATGATGTGTAGTGTGCAGACCCATTCACACATATACTTAGACATTTATGCCTGGTATTAACTACCAGCTGGTAAAATCCTATTCTGTAAATATTTATAGGAAATGCTCCTTGTCTAAAACACCAAATGAGATCTGAAAGGGCTACATGTCACATTTGGGTTTCTCACAGGAAAAATGTCCTAGAGAGATGATAAATAAAAAAATTACACACAGATGTGGTGAGAAAAAGAAATCGTAAAAGGAATCAGCACACTCCCCTAGCAACTAGCCAATATTATTTGGAGTAAGATGGAAACTGTATCCTATGCTTGGAGCTAGAGGCCAAAGTAAATTATTACAATGGATTAAAAAAAATACATGTAATAGAAGAAAACAATATGAACAGATAAATATCTGGATTATATGAGTATCACAGAGGAAATAAGTATACTATGATCTTCCACACTGTCCATTGATTAAATAGTGAAATAAATCCAGTGTCACTCTCTTCGGTTTTAATGTTTCTCTGCTGTTTTACCTGTTGAATCCATTAAGCTTTCCCTTCCAGTGAAAAGTTTAATCCTGTAAAACCCTGAACTAAGGTTTTCCATGAAAATTGATGCCAAGGGAATTAATGAAACTTCCCCAGATATCAACAGCAGAAAATTTGCCACCATTATTTAACTTGTGGTATAAAGATATTTCAAAGGTGGAAGACCTTCTGGATCAGATCAGAGCTAATTTTTCTTCCAAATTTACAGCACAAATTGTCTTTTTGCCTGCTTACATCATAATTACATCACCATATATAATGTTTGGCACTTCTTCTAGAAGAAGAAAAGGTTTCAACCCTTGGGTTCCGTGCTTTACAGGGAACCAACAATCTAATATTGGTGAGTCATGTTTCCAGCAGAATACTTCTGAGAACTATTCTTGCATTTCTCTTGTAAATAATCTATTTATCAAGCAAAAACAGTCTATGGGACTGTCTTGATGTTGCATTTATGCCCTTTGAAAAGTGTGACCCCACCTGTTAAAAATCCCCATGAAACAGCAATCTTCATGACACATGATTAGTCTCCTCACTAGGTTAATAGGCTTTGTTCATTCTACTTTTTAGGTAGAGAAACATTCACCTCCAGTCTTCTGAATTTAACCATTCTGGCCACTGTTACTATCCAGTCTTTTGAATGTATAAAGTTGGGATAAGCAGGAAGCACTAATATCTCTTTAAACATAGGAAAATATTTAATGCATTACCCTTGTTTCTCATTTCTAAAAGACAGTCCCTAAACTAAAAATATGTTACCACACATTCCTGAACAATCCAACCTTTTCCCAGGCTTCCTTTTCAAAAAGCCACAAGCACAATGCTATATGAGAAGCAAAAATTCAAAGGGAAACACCGAAAGGAAGCTGAGCTGCAAAGTCCAAAATGAAAAGCCAGAAATAGGAAGTAAGAGATAAGAATCAGGAAAGTGAGATAGCAGCAAGGACTCCCCTTTGTATAATTTCTTTTCTTGTATCTTTTCAATGAATTGCTAATTACTCTTTGTTTCAGCTGTAGCATAGCAACTCCACTCTGGTAAAAATAGGTGCTTTGGGACATTTCCTACTCACTGAAGGCAAGAGATGTTTACATGCCTTCTCCAGGCAGACCAGGTGCTGTGCAGAGAACTGGGTAGGCACAAACTGCAGCAGCTACCATAGAAATTACTGGATATGGTGGGTTACCTGCAGAAGGCCTCAGGAATGAGAGCCACACCTTCTTTAGAGCACAGCAAAAATATGTCCACATGCAAATATGTCCACGTGCCCATCTGTCCATGTGGCATGTTTAGCCTGGGAGCTGCTAGCCAAACCTGCTGCATGTGATTTATGCTCTCTGAGTTTGCCATTGAAATGGAACTGGACCCTGTCAGGTCTATGCTGCTTACTGAGCCCATGTGGCACAGTCCTGTGCTTCCACGGGCTCCAGTTGTGGCTGGCTCTGACTGCAGGACCTCTGCCCTGTGTGGCCTCTTCACAGAACAGGTATTCCCAGGGATTTTACAATCACCGTAGTAATCTGCATAGCAGAAATCTCTGGCTTTCTCTCAATTCAGGTATGAATCAAGTGAAATAGTTCTTCTATGCTTGGAGAAGGTGTTCAAGAGGCAAAAAAGTCACAGAGAGGTGTAAAAGTTCTACTACATGGCAGCAAGGGTCAATATTTCCATGGTGGGAAAGTCTGAGTTTGTCACACCCAATAAATACATAGTTGATTTAAATGGGGAAACATGATGAAAAAATATGTTGTGATGCTGTTATGCTGAAAACTTTTAAAATCCTTTCAAGACATCTATATTTCCAGAGGAAGAAAGGTCTTTCAGTGCCCAAGACCTCCAAGATCTATACCAGGGGATTTCAGAACAGTACAAGAAATTCACATACCTTTTCTATACTTCAGGAAATTTGCGTCTCTGAATATAATGACTGGTCACTCACAGCCCAAAACTCTGCCTTCACACACACACACACCCCCCACACCCACACCTTATCAATACCTTTGTCAGGAGCTACTTCTTTTGTGACACCTCTTGGTTCTAGAAATCTAAATCACCCCAGATATATCATATGTACATCTAGGCAGAAATAAAGCTTATTCATACAGAAAAACATCTTTTCAGGTCTGGTCTTCAAATATTCTGTTTCTTTATCAATAAAAAAAAACCAAGATGTGAATGATGGTTCTTTGCATCTTCTGCTTAGTGGGTCAGGTGTCCATATGGTAAACGGCTTTAATGCTGAGATAATGTGGCTATTTCATCCTTCACTGTCTGCCATATTTAACTGATGTAGGAACACACACTCATTTCTCTATTGCCATGAAGCCTCTGCTCTTAGTAGGTCTCTGCAGAACTAGAATAAAATGTATTAGATTTGAAAAAGCATTTTAACCAGTTTTTTTCCAGACATAAACAATAACACAACAGTCAGTAATATCACAAATACCATATGGGTTTTATCTTTTCTCTATGCAATCCAAATGGTAATTATACTCTGATTCTATGAGTTCCTGATAACTAAGCCAAATTCCTATTGAATAAATATTTTTTCTTGGTACCTGTGCAGAATCTGAAAATGCACTCTTTCGGTTTCCCTGGGTATAGATATTAGACTCACATAGTTTAGAATTGGTGGGAAGTATACTTTTCCTTGCAACTCAAGCTGATTTTGATCTCTGTTTTTTAAGATTAAAAAATTGATAACGCTATAGACTTTTATGGGAATATAATCATATCTTAAGTATTAATGTGATTTCTACTTTTCTGTACTAAAATATGACTTTTGAAACTTTGTTGCAGTTAAGTAGTGCTATTGTCTTACAACATTTCTGCAAATGTTTTAGCCATGCTTTATATATAGTTTGGGCTTGACTAAGTAGCTATTTCCTGTAATGAATGACAAACTATTAAAAGCTTATTATCTTCTTGTGCTCCATGTGCTGCTAACAAGCAAATCTGTAGTCATATGTGTGAAATGTTGAGTTGTTTAAGTTAGGGTTAGGTGTTTTCACAAGCTAATGCTTCCATGTATTCTTTGCAATATAGCCAGGATGATTTCCACTGGCAGAGAAAATCAATTTGAAGTAATTGACTTAGATATATATGCAAGTATATCAAATTTATATTGATCACCATTTTTCGTTTAGGAGAAATCTGTCCCTTTCATAAGTACTCAACTTTGAAATACAGAAGATTTCCAGAATAATTAGGTGATCCCAGAAAGGCCAGAGGAGAACATCTGTATTTCCTAAGTAACACAACTACAGGGAAGACCCAGAGAATGTCTGAAAGGAGTAAGGACACCAATGGGGACTTTTTTTCCAGATTTTTTTCCAGTGTCACACATACTTTTTTTCCTTGGGATGAGAGGCTATTTCATTATTCCTTCTTTCTGCCACACAATCTCTCTGGCTAAGCCTTAGTCCTCATTATACTGTTTTTCTCCTGTATTATACTGTACTTTCTTTCTGATCTATGTGCAAGTTTACTTATACCACACACAAAAAGCGCCCTAAAAATAAGAGCTCAGCAGACTATTCCTTTACTCCATTTCTCCATTTTTATTACTTTCTCTTGTTCACAGTTCTCACACTCTACCCTTCATGTCTATCCCAGCTGAAGCCTCTGAGACTTTGGATTAACGGGAGCAAAGCCTTGTTAAAGGACACTTTGGTGGCTGGTCCTCAGGCATTGCTGTGCTATATGAATTGGCATTTCTGTGCTATATGAATTGGCATCTACTTCAGTGAACTTCAGATTTGGAAACAAACTGAATTAATATTTTGGCTTCCATGGAAAAAGACACCAGTCAGGGTCTCCAAGAACAATGCAGTTGGAGGGACCTAACACAGGACCATTTGTTTCCCCAGTGTGGCAAAAGGATTTTCACACACATGCTTCCTACATCCTTTTTCCTTTGTTCCATAAATTGTATGTCTCTGTTTGCAAATAAAATTTTGTTTTCTTTCCCTAGAGCACGAATATTGTGGGTGAATGCTGACCCCAAAGGCATAAGTGCTGTGTCAGCAGGGTCAGATTTCACATGATGCTTTCAATGTTTTATGATCTCTGTTGTATGTTTTTTGCTCAAAATATGGAAAGAAATGTTTGCAAACAAGCTCTAATCAGAAAGTGATGAGGAGTAACAGCTGCATATTGCCTGTGACAAATTTGGTCTCATTAAGAAATAAAACCGTTAGAAAGCTTAAAATTATAAGTTATAAACCTATAAAGAGCACTTCTAAGTCTATTTTGGCTTGTATCTCATTATTTTCAGCTTTCTTAATGTATTGATAAAAGAGGTGTAATAGCTCTGTAGTAATAGAGGTGTAAACACTACCTTGCATTTTTACTTAGAAATGTGATAGTTTATATGCCGCTATATACATTCAGAATAGGAGATGAGAGAGTAAAATATAATAAACAAGTAGTCGTTTTTTAATTTTATTCATTGATCAAGGTTAGTTATTTGTTCAAAGCTTGATGGTAATTTTCAGTCGTTTTACCAAATGCCCAGAAGATTTATTCTTTAAGAAAACTACCTGGGAAAAAGAAATATGAGTGAAATATACAAAGCTGGAGCTATCTTTCCAAGTTGTGAATCTGACAGGCTGAATATGTGATTTCTCCATAATGGCACATTATTCTTCTCTTTTGCTTTATCTTTTGAATTATCATAGTCTAAGCATGAGCTATTTTAAATGTTTCCTTGACCATGACAGAATAAGCTTTTTAATCCACAAATAGTTCTGAAATAGTTCACAATCAGATGCACTTTCTTAGATGATTTATTTAAAACCAGATAGCTGCTACTCAATCCCATGTTTTAATTGTGCCCTGCACTGTATTATGGATCTTCTTCCTGTGCTATAATGTTTTGGACTATGAACGCTGGCTGGGTGCTGGGCAGGTGTCTCGCGCAGACTGTAAAGAAGCTGCAAAGTGAACAAAGAGGAAGGTCAGCTGCAGATAGTTGTTGCCAGCAGGAAACAGCTCCCAACACCACCAGCTCTGGCGTACGACATGTTCCCTCGTGGATCCCGGGAGGCCACTTGGGCCAGAACAGGGCAGAGTACCTTCAGCGCTGGCTATAGTGGCTTTCTTCTTCTTTTATAAAATGAGAAATGTTTGGGTTTTTTCGTTTATGAAGCATTGGATGTAAAAATAAAAAAGTCCATTTTCAACAATCAGCATAAAGGGAAAGGGGTTTTTTGTTTGTCTATTGCCTAAGATAGATGCCTGGAACAGGACTTGGAAACCACTGGCTGTGCAGATGGAAACCCTTTCAAAGACACTGGAAGTGTTTGTCTGGGCAGACACTTCCCACGATGGCTAAGCTGCAACCAAGCACCATGAGGATGGAAAATCCCAACCCGGCACTGCTGGTGGAACAACAAACCCTTCTGGAAATTGCCACCCAAATATGAATATCAAAATTGGTAACCACTAATGTGATCCTGACTTTAGTAACAGTGCAGGAAAAACAAGGGGAAGGAAAGAGGCCTGGAAGAAAAACAATTTAAATCTCACTTTAGAATTCAATCTAGCTTTTGTGTTTTCTTACCAGCAGTGCTCTCACCTTGTTCAGGTAGTCTCAATATTTCTGCTCAATGAGGCAAAGACTGCTCAATAGCATCATTGTTCATAAGACAGAATAGTCTGTTATAAAGTAAGATGGTTTTTAATAATTCAGGGCTCTGATGTGCAGTCCCCTGTCAAATCTCAGTGGCACTCCCTGGCTGATTGTTGCTGCATCAGAGTCTCAGTCTACAGGCCAAGTTAACTTCAGCCATCCATTTCTACTCCTGGAGCAGCACAAACTCCTTCCACTCCTCTCCACTGTGGATGTGGTCGCTTCTGAACTTGACGTAGCTAGGATCACAAGCACCACGGCACCCTGTATCACCCTTTTCAGCACCCTGTTCTCTCCTACCTACGTTTGATTATACAGCCACACCAAGGGAACTAGGTTAGAACCCACCTAATATTGCAGAAAGAAAATGAACCACACATTAGTATCAGCAAGTTTCTTTTCTGTCTGTCTGTGCAGTATCTACAGTAATGCAGGCAAAATTGCAGCCTTCACATTATTCTTTTCATTATTATGTGGATTGTATGTAGGAGGAATTTGTTGACAAGGTCTGGCTGGACCACTTTGAAAGACAGGGCCTCTCACAACCCCAGTGAAAGGGAGAAGTGCAATTTTTCCACAGTCCTCCATCAGCATGCCCAAAGTTCGGAGAATAATTGTGAGCTCAGTGTAAATATTTGTTACTTGAACTCTGCTAAGACCAGTATCCAAACAGGACTGTGGCTTTTGGCAAGTAATGTGATGTCCAAGATTTTAACCAGTGAAAGCCTCGTCACTGTCAATGTGGTCCATTGCCATTTGAATATATCACAGGTTTTGCACATATACTAGTCCAAAGTCCACCCTATTTTCATGCATCTACTTTCAAAGCATTTCTGCTTTTTTCTGGTATCAAATTTCTGGTATTCTTTCTGAGCTGAAAAAAATATGTCTTAGTTTTGATTGCAACAGCTTGAGACAGACTGACCAGCACATCCTAATAGGTAACATCCTCTACATTGTTTCAAGGTAATCTCAACCAACAGCCACGTACTATTTTTCCATTTAAATGGAAACCATAGAATCATAGAATAATTTGGATTGGAAAGGGTCTTAAATATCATCTGTTCCAACTCCCCTGCCATAGACAGGGACACCTTCACTCAAAGCCCCACCCAACCTGTCCTTGAGTAATTCCAGGGACAGAGCAACCACAACTTCCAGGCAACCAGTTCCAGATCCAGTCACTATCCTCTGAGTAAAGAATTTCTTCCGAACATCTCATGTAAACCTACTCTCTCTCAGTTTGAAGCCATTCTCCCTTGTCCTGTCACTACATGCTTTTGTAACAAGTCTGTCCCCACCTTTCTTGTAGGCTTCCTTCAGGTACTGGAAGGCAGCAATTAGGTGGTCTCAAAACCTTCTCTTCTCCAGGATGAATAATCCAAATTCTCTCAGTGTTTCTTCGCAGGAAAAGCGCTCCGTCCCTCTAATCATCATCATGGCCCTTCTTTGGACTTGTTAAATAATAGATAATGAAATACTCATAACGGTTACTTTTTAGTACTTTTTAGGAGTGATTGAGTGATTAAAGTAATATTTAATTATTTTCATTTACTGATATTGCTTCTGTTCTAATTATTCCTATCTTGATTTTCTATGTGGCTGCAGTGACACTTGTTTTTTTATTAAAATAAAGGTGTTATAAGAATGTGTTAATAGGGCAAAGTTTCTTGCTTTTTACCAAAAAATGTATTAATAATTCATAAGAATGAAGTCTCTGAAACCCTATTGTTTATATATTAAATCTAATATATGTCTTTGTAAGTGGCTAAGATATATAAATTCCTATTGTATTATTATATAAGGGCTTTTTTTAATAAAGGCTTTTTTTGCTTATCTTTCTGCGGTTCCTTGCTTCAAAAAAAACCTGTGCCACCTTGAATTGAATTGCAATTAAATTAAACCTACTTGTAATCTGTTAGACATTAATTATGAAATGCATAAGTCAATTCAAAAGAAGCTCGTTCAGAAGATTGTGGGGTTATAAGCATACGGGGGTAGAAGTGTCTGAACCAGCTGCCAGGTCACTAATAAGATTAGGATACATTTTTTAAATTAGCAATCTGTAATTCGAAGACATAGCAGACATATGAAAATGACTTGCTGTAATTTGTCTGACTATGATGAACCAATTCTTCTGGCAAGTATTCCAGAAAATTATCTTGAAAATCTGATGGCTTGTTTTGTTTTAGTTTTATTTTCTAAATGCTTCTTCCTGATGCCAGATTGCATTGCCCAAAAGGTAGGTTACTTTTACAGCTTGCTAGATAGCAGGCAGCTCTGTAGTCAGAAGATAAAACAAAGGCTTTGACTAGAAGCTGTGGAGGCAGTCCATGCTTCAGGCATACCACCACAGTTTCAGGAAACAACGGTTGTTGACAGTAGATAGTGATGCCCTCTGTACTGAGAAATAGAAACTTGTTTTAAAAAATAATTAACAAAAAAATTGAACACGCAGTGCACTATATGTACAGCCGAAACATCAGGCACTACTGCCCAGCACAAGAGCAGTATGAACCTAAGGACCAAACCTGACTGGCCTCTGCACCCCAGTGTGATGTGTATGAGCTGTCAGTCCCCTCTCACAGACAGAAGCAAGGGCTGTGTGTCAGCACTGTGTGCTCTGCTCAGCACCATGCATCACATGCCAGTGCCACTTGTCAGCTCCTTGCGCAGCCTGGCCAGCCTTAAGGGCTGCTCTCTGTGCCCAATCATGACTGTGTGACAGGCAACAAGCAAGTCAGATCTCGGAAAATAATCCTTAAGAAATATTGCTTACCTGGAAGACCTCAGTAAAAACAGATAGAGAAGCAAAAGTGTGACAGAGAACTCAGCTCTGCACGGACAAAGCTGAGAAGTGCGAGCATAGACAGGAGCATATGCCTGGCCAAGGGCAGAAGGATTCCTGAGGCAGGATCCCTTAATCCACTCATAAATTTCCAGTGGGGATAAAAATAGCACAAGAGAGCTGGTCTGATAGAAGAAGCCAATGTTTAGGAGCTGGAAGGTACTGCCCAAGGGGACACCTCTCAGGCACCTAGAGATTAAGTGCTAAAGCATGTTGGGTTAAAAGAGACAAGACTAAATTTCTCTCACTAAGTGAAAGTGGAATTGCAAATGTTGTGTTAGTATGTTTAGTAAACTCTGCCACAAGCTGCTGAAAATTAGCTCTTCTTAATCTGGTAAACAATGTGTTTCCAGCTTAATTTTTTCAGGCTTTGTTGGTGTCTGTCATTGCAAAACTGTAACATACATGGAGTCACTCTCTGTGGCTTTCCTGCTTTGATTTCGGTTCTGAGAATTAGCCCAGCAGTGCTTTTAGCAGTGGTCACCTCCTTTTCCTGGACCATTTTTCTGCTCATCTCTGGCTGCAGAAACAGTTATCCTTCTGCCGTGTGTTTTCAGAGGTGTTAACAAAATCCAGAATAGTGGGACACTTTGCAGGACTCCTGCACTCTCCCTAGCCCAAAGTGCACCTCCTCAGTGAGAGGGGTGGGAGGGCAGGCACTGTCTCAAGACACTGGTATTTCAAAGCTAGCAAAGGCTTCCCTCCTATTGCACCGGGAGGGAGCAAAGCCTCAGGGTGGACTGAAATTGAGTCAAGGCTGCTGCCCGATAACTGTTGCTGGGGAGGGGCTGCTGGCCCTGGGCACTGAGATGGGCTCTGGTAAAAGTGGGAGGGAGCCACAGGGGCTTGGCAGGAGCAGTCAGGCCTAGCAGTAACACCCTTCCACATGCTCCATCACCCATAAACAGAAAAAAGATTATGCGAATGAGGAGAGATCACGCACAGGAAGCCCACCATCTGAACTGTAATGAGCCTGCTGATTATGGTTTCCAGATTCTATCAAGCACTTTTTTCAATCAGTGAAAGAGTCAGCCACTGTTCACATGAGTGAGGGAGTGAAAGTCTTGCCTTCACCAAGTTGGAACACCAATTTGTGACCACTGGGCTTCATGGTGTGAAAAGTCTCCTGTCATTTACCTCACAAAGTTAAAAGGGACTAATTTGTGTTGCAGCATCCTCTGAGATCCCCAGTTGTAAAGTGAGAACAATGGTACAATTATTGGTGAGAACAATTCTTTCCACTTTTATGTATCTTTTGCTTTTTCCCTCAGTTTTTCCCAGTTTTCTCTGTATTCCAGTACTGAGCCAAATCCCACTGACATCTTCTAAGATCTTCCTTCCCACACCCTTGGACAAGAAGTGGGTCTAAGCCCCCACACACCACAGTGGCAGGTTTTATTGCACTATGGCCCACGACTGACCCAGTTTTGTGGTGTCCTGTTGCTTCTTTCCTGCGTGTATATCCTCTATGAGCTTTTCCTGCTCTGCTCAGAATTGTGGTGTGGCTCCTGGTCAATAATCAAAGCCAGTAGGTCGTTGTTCTGGAGTTATTTATTCATGCCTCTGCAACATCTCAAAGCTTACAGTATTTAGTGCATGTTAGTGCAATAAGCACAGAAAGAGAGAAACTCTGCAGATGATCACATCAAAGTTGTTAGTTAAAAAAGACCTAGAAAATATTTGGAAGGTGATGTAGTACAGCAAGCTAACCATAGATTTCTTCAGAAACACACCAGGTCCTTCTGTTACTAGAAGTCTATTGAAATCCATAGCCAGAGCCCTGTTTGTTTTGACAGATGTTAGGAGCTATGTTAAAGAACTATAATTACATCTATTACAGTTGGTATTTATACTTTTTGAGCAAACGATTAACTGAAAGTGTGAGATTATGAACCAAGCTGTGAGAGGATTTCGTTTGTTTGATCAACAAAACAAAGCACAAACAAACAAATAAACAAAAAAACAACAGACCCAACACCCACGCCCCCCCACCAAAAAAAAAAAAAAAAAAAAAAAAAACAAACCCAACCCCCCCCCCCCCCCCCCAAAAAAAAAAAAAAAAAGAAAAGAAAAAAAAAAAAGCACAGATTTTAAAAATAATTAAAATAAAGAAGGAAAAAATCTAAGGAAAAAATACATATTATTTTTATCTATATATTTGTATCTTTATAATGAAGACTAATTTGAAAACTGTTTCTCTCTGCTTAATATTTTAACTTCTTGAAATTGAAATTAGATAAATAAATATTGAATAATGGTAAAACTATGTATTTGGGATTTAATAACTTTCCAGATAAATATTTTAACATTTTAAGCTTTTGTTCTATTTTTTCTCATTCAGCAGACTTCTCATTCACTATCATTCTGAAACTGAATTTTTATGTAAGTACACATTAAAAAATGTTGCTTTATCCCAAGTGCAATGAATACTTTCCCATCCTAGTAAGAAGTAGAGTGGAATCTAATACAAATTATGTTTTCTACATGGCAGTTTCCTGCTAAAGCTTAGTAAAGGTGGTATCTGTACAAATGTGGATACTTTGAGCTGTTCACAGAAAGCTGTGGTGGTGGTGTCATCAAAGCTGTAAAGCTGGGAGGTACATTTCAAAGGTGGTGCACTAAAGCAGCAGCATCCAGCTCTAATGCACAGCACAATATTTATTAAAATGCTCTTGTTTCATAGATCTGTCTAACTGTTCTTTTTATCCAGCCAATATATTCTTCAGTCAGCTGCGTATAAACTCCAGGTATGCTTATATTTTCACGTTCTTCTCCAAAAGAAAC
The DNA here is from genome assembly GCF_017590135.1 of Pyrgilauda ruficollis. Classification (NCBI taxonomy): domain Eukaryota; kingdom Metazoa; phylum Chordata; class Aves; order Passeriformes; family Passeridae; genus Pyrgilauda; species Pyrgilauda ruficollis. The sequence continues at coordinate 5,912,720 of NW_024523822.1, read as the reverse complement.
CATCCCACAGCACTGGCCAGCACAGATTAATGGCCCACCTGAATCTCCCTGGAAGACAAATCAGAAGCAGCTGTCAGTGAGTCCATTTCTCACCAGAGGAGCATGCAGTGCCACCTGCAGTGCACAGGCATATTTGGAAATGTTGTCTGTAACCTTTTCCAGCCTGTGAAATGAAGCAGTTGGCTTACATCATTCAATAGGAGTTGGATCAGGAATAAAGAGAGGTTGCTTTTCAAACCTGAGGGACCTTTGATGCAAATGCTGTGGAGCAGCAGAGTGCTGTCATAATTCGCTTTCAAAATACATTTTTTATTGTTGGTATAAATTGATTCTCATCTCTTTATCAATTGTCGCTTCTGGATTCAGCACAGAGAACATCAAAAGCAAGATCCAAACAGCGCTTTTGGGTAATTCTGTACTATTCAGATGTTGACTTCTGGAAAGGATCAAATGATTGAGACCCTGATAGCTCTGCTTTTTCTCCCATAACTACAGGTGGCGTCTCAGAAGAGCACCATAGCTAATGAAATAGTTAATAGATAACCCCAGCTCAAATTCCCATACTCTTGATCCTGATTGGTACAGTGACCTAAAGTAAACAAAGTTTTAACTTGTCTTTTTCACAGCAATAAAGTCTCTCATAAATGTGGTTTAAATCACTTAAAACATGATCATCCTCCTAAGATGTCTAACACTCTTTGTTCCCAGTGAAAAGGGAGCCATTGCCCCACCCTCGTAACTTTGCTTTTTACCTCACAAGTATCACTCAGATATAATTTACTTTTCCCTGCAGCACACAACATGTTGTTGGTTATTTTTGGGTCTCTGGCATAATGTTTGTAACAGCTTTTCTACTAACAATTTTAAGAGTTGTCTTACGGAGATATTTTGATGGCTTTCCTGGTGATGTGTCTCCCCAGCCAGCCACCTGGCAGAGTGTGCCAGGTTCAACATCTTCAAAAAAGTCAGGCAGAGCCAAAAGTTGCACATATTTATTCAGCTTGGCAGTATCATTCAGCTAAAAAGGGAAAAGAAAAAAGAAGGAAAAACAAGGAAAAACTAGATTTCTCATGCAAAAAGGAAAGGAAGTATCACATAGCTTCAATTATCATTTAGTCTCATTTTACCACCACTTCCCTTAAAAATCACTTTTCACTACTTAGGAACTGATCCTGAGCTTAATTGTCCCTTTGAAAATTCACAAGACTTTCCATAGTAGCATTTCAGCAATTTCCCATCTATGGCAGCAGTAGTGAGTTCAAGCCCAGCTTTCCATTGGATACAGTGGGAAATGTAAAACCTGCATGGGAGTTAGGTTGTTGGATCTATGTCCAGTTCACAAACCTAACTTGCCACTAAACTTCAGTGTTGAAATCAGGTTCTGGTGCTTGACTGACAGAAAATTCTCGAAGCACAGTGTGATGTGCCCACGAACAAAGATGAAAACAAAACTATAAGCAATTAGACACAAAAGCAGCAACATCACTGAGGAAAAATCAGCTCTCAGTCTATTCAGACTGCCAATTTTCGCTCTGAGATATTCAAAAGGGCTCAAATGATTCAGACTGTCTGTGTTTTGTTGGCGTTTGCCTGACATATCCATCCTTCAGCAGAGGTCAGTAAATGAAAACACAGCAAACCCTGACATATATCCTCAGTGTGCTTGGTAAGGGCTCACAGGTACCAAATATACATTTTCAGTCTTATGATTATTGCACCATGATTCATTTCACAGGGTGATACAGGGTGATACATGGTTCTCAGCTAAACAATTCTGGCTTTATACCTTTCAAAAATGCATTCCAACAAATCAAAAATTTATTTTAAAATATATTTGCAGCTATCATTGCCAGTGCTGCTGGAAAGTTCCAAAGATGGAAAGCTTATTCCAAGCCACTGAATACTCCATTACTGCAGAAGTGTAGAGACAGGAGGTAAGCTCTGGTACTAGTACTATCCCTGCTTCTGTGTAAAATTCAGAGGATTTTGAGATATCTGTGTCATTCTGGAAAGAGTTGTGGTTTTCAGCTCTAGAAATATTACTTCCTAGTGATCCATTTGATTTTGTGTTCACAGACACCCTGTGCTCCTGTCAAGTGGCCACAGGAGAAGTCAATGAGATCAGTCTGATCGACATTGACAAGGAAGCAGAAGTAGAATGCTCACTAACATCCAGGGGAAGGAGCTCCTCAGAGATGAATCCTGGTCAGGTGCTTGAGCCACAGGTGCCTGTAGGTGTTCCAGCTAGCGCAGAGAGGGATGTGGTTACCTTCCTCCCTGTGTCATTGCCATGTCAAACCAGTGAGACCATCTAAATACTAAAAAACAGGTTCCAGTCACAGAATAATAGAATCATAGAATGTTACAGCTGGGAGAGACCCTAAAGATCACCTAGTCCCAACCCCCCTGCCACAGGCAGGGGCACCTCCCTGTAAATTCAAATTCTCATAGCTCTGCCCCACTTTGGGATCAGATGACAATGTTGGCAAGGACATTTTCCATCCTTCATTCTGCAGTGTCCTGAGCCTCCTCCACTTTGTGACCACTCTGTGCTCCTAGACCTGAGTCTGTATGTCCTGTATTATCCACACTTTCACTTTACCTGCTTACACCTGAAAATTAGCAGTAAGTTTCATCTCCATTTTTACTTAGTCCAGCACAAGATCTAACTGTGGGATAGAGATGTGAGCCAGACTCTGTTGCATACATCCCTTCAGCATCGGCTTTGAAAAATTACGGGAGAATGTGCTTTGTGTTTTGGAGGGGTTGCTGCAGTGAATGGATTAAAAAGAGAGTTTTAGAGCAGAGAACAGGCTTGAAATATCATATCTACTCACAGAGCCAGTGATCCTCTAAGTCATCTAGATTAATACAACCAAAACATAGTACACTGTTCTATGATATTGTTATCTAAACAATGTACTCTTCAGTATCAAAGAGTAGCCAAAATGATCATCAGCAAAATTCCTTTCATAAAAATAGAGCAGTAATTAAAACAATACCTTGAGGAGCATTATGCCATTATCAAAGGGAGGCCAGTCAAACTGATAATGAGGAAAGGTTTCCATAATCCCAAATATCTGCTGTGCTCCTTCAGGAGCACATGGATGTCCAATGAGCTCCAAGAACAACTGTCTTCCAATTCATCTATTCTGTAACTTATAGAAAATATAAGAAGAGAAAGTCACTACAGGAACTCAGCAACATCTCTGAGGATAATCAAAAGACATGCAACACAATACTGTTTTGTTTTACAACACTGGTATTAAAACAGATAGAGCAGGAAATCATTCATTTCAATGTTTTGACATGAGCTTCTTTTTCTGTGAAATAATTGTGTGACAAGTGACCTCCAGAGATTTTCAGAAATTTTGTGAAAGAGCCTCCCATCTTTAGAAGGGGAGCTGCTTGCACAAGGACAGTTGCTGCTGATGCCTTTCATTAACCTCTGAAACGTCTCCATTGGATTTATGACCTAATCCTGCAAAGACAAACTTTTCTGGCATCAGTAGCATGCCAGAACACACATCAATACTCAAAGCTTATCCTGAGCATTATACATATGAGTAAATGCCCTGCCAAAGTGAGTATCTTTAATATTAAGAAGCTTTTTGTCCTTAATTTTCAAAACACAGGATTCAGCACATTAAGGAAGAAGGGTGTGTGTTACCTAACCCAAGACACCCCAGTAGTGAATATTTTTTAAAAAAGGGAGAATGTTAAAATTCAAAGAGTTATACATTCACTTCTTGCTATTAAATGTTAAGAGTTGAGCAACCAATAAATTCCGCTATGTTCCAAGCTCTATAAGTATAATCAGAAATGTAGTTATTAACATTTGTCTTTCTTCATTTTTCCCTGCTAAACTTAATCCAGCCCAAAAATTTGACATTGCAGAACACATACTGCCAGTTTCCTCTGCTTAATTTTCAGAACATAATCTCACTATAAATAGGAAAATTTATTCAAGCCAGAACAAAGACTTTATCAATACAAACTATAAAAGAACAATTTTCTTCATTCAAGATACATGTGCCACTGAAAGACGTTATTCATTTATTTATACAGGGAAGTTTATTTGTGGAAATATCTGCACACTTCCTCAGAGAGAATGAGATGTCTCTCAAAACTCCGTCTCTGTGATTCTAACAGGTGTTTCACAGGCCACACAGAAATTCATGTTGCTGAATTCGTGCTGTTTTGCCTAAGAAAAAAAATTATTTCAGGCATCATTAAGACATGAGATCCATTAATTAGGAAATTTTACATGCACTGCAATTGCACCAGGCATAGAACAGGTGTTGGTGGGTTTTTTGTGAGCATTGTTTTACAGCTTAGGAGAAGGAAACCAGGCTGGTTCAACTTGCCCCAGTGGCAAAGACTTAAAGTCAGAACAAAACAATGTGCTGTAAGAAACCCAGATCAGTTACCAGAGCACATTCTCCACAGGATCAGAGACACACAATACCCTTTCCACTGAATAGCGAACAAATCCGAAGTTTTATAAATATATCTGACTAGCTGTCTCTGACATATTGATTGAAGAATAAGAGACAGACACCAGATCCCATTAAAAAGTCCCTTAATTCCAAAAAGGAAGACATGGTTGTGTTTTGTAAATTTGCTAAACAGAGAATGCTAGGAATTACTATTTCTACCCTTACAATCACACCTGATTCAGCTGAAAAATAGTGAAAGTCAAATTCACTCTGAAGGAACTGTGTCCTCTGTTTCAGACTAACTCACAGAAGGCTGGCCAACCTACCCACACTGTGTTTAAGGAGGTCAGGTTTGCACAGGTTTATTGTAACTTTTTTCCTTTTAGATAGTGAAAATAAGAAGGAAAAATTGCAGAACTAAAATACAATTCAGGGAACATTTTAATAAAAACAGGGCATTTTACTTCCTAATGTGAACAGTAGATGTCCCTCTTACCTTGAGTCAGCTGTCCAACAGCAGAGCATCCCACCTGGGGAAGAGATGCTTCTGCTCACATTTAACTTGTCAAAAGGACAAGGTTCCTTGTCACAGAACACGACATGAGTGACATTCTGGGTTTGTGAGCCTAAGTCGCTCAAAATGAGAGGAACAGTGTCCACATCTAATTCAAATTCATCTGTCTCAGGGTATTTTGAGGCTTAGTTCCAAGCATACACATAAGATTTGTTTTAAATCCTTGGGACACATTCCCTTCTCTAAGACATTGCTTTTTCATATTGTTAATTATTGCATAAGCAATTAATTTGGTCTTTTAACAGCACATTATTTATGCTGCTTTGACAGGAAGTTACTAATGAAGGTAACTACAATGCAGATCAGTAGTTTATAGCAACTAAAAACAATAACAAGTTCTAGGATAATTCCAGGGAGAGAACTGCAGCTGTCTAACAATCTATGTAAAAAATCAATACTCACCTTTCTTCACTCAGAGGCTTGCATACCATGCCTCACTTCAATGAAGAATTAAAATGACCCCATTTTAAGACACTTACTCACAAGGTACTGTTGTCAAAACCCACTGCCTTTCCAGAAGAGCTCCTCCACAACAAACACCTAAATTCTTGTCCTGGATAGCAGCCACATAAGGCCAGGAATGAGGATGCACTTCATGTGCTCCAACAATGTCCATGCAGCCACCTGAAATGCAAGAGAAGTGCAATTGTATTATGTGTTATCCAGAGGAACTGGGAATCTGGATATTTTTACTCTTAGGTGGGTACTTGCATCTTGTTAGTAGGGTAACAGCAATTAAAGAGAGCAGGGGAGCAAAGGAGCTCTCAGGTGTCAGCTGCTGCTATTTGCTGTCCGGAGCGCTGTAAATCACCGTGCACGCATTTGTATTCAAATGCCCCCTACAGGAAATGGGTTTGAAAGTTTTTATTAATAGCTCCCTCTCTTGAAATTTCCCTTTACAGTGTTAATATTGTATTATTTTACTGCAGATTGATTTGTCAAGATTCTCTCTTCCAGTTTCTTAAAGAAAAACCTGCCCTTGAAACTCCTCATAAAACCCAAATAAAGCCTAATCCCTAAATAACACCTAGATGTCTCAGGGTGTTCAATGCACTTTTTGGCTTAAAAGGGAAAACAAAAACAAAAACAAAAACAAAAACAAAAAAAAAAAAAAAAAAAAAAAAAAAAAAAAAAAAAAAAAAAAAAAAAAAAAAAAAAAAAAAAAGAAAAAAAGAAAGAAAGAAAGAAAGAAAGAAAGAAAGAAAGAAAGAAAGAAAGAAAGAAAGAAAGAAAGGGAAAAAAGTAAGAAGAATTAAACTGGCCATCTTTAAACTGTAGAAAAAATGGAGAATGAATGTAACCTGAAAAAGCTTCAGAGAACGGCAGTGTTGAGGAATAATCAGGGCATGTGGAGTTCAAAAGTTGCTCCTAAGCTGTGGACCTAGATTGAGTAAACTCAGGGCACATAAAGTACAAAAGTCACTCCTGTGGACCAAGGTACATCAGTAGCCAGCAATTGCTCCACAGAATTCCACTGCCCAGGTAATATCTTCAGTTAAAAGACTGAAAAATATTCATATGTAAATTAACAAGAGCCACTGAGACCTGTCAAACATCTGTTATTTTATAAACTATGGAATATAGGATATAAAAGACAAGCCAAGACCAGCCTCACACATGTAAGACAAAGCAATTTGTATCTTGTTAGAAATAATTTTGGGGGGTGCAGCTTTCAGATACAGAAAACCCTAGACTCTGAAACTGCCAAACGCAAAAAAAATCTAATCTGTGGTCACAAAAAAAGATAAATTGGTGAGAAAAGCATTTCTGTATTGCAGACCTCTGTGTCTGCATGCATGTCTTGCACACCTTGCTGGCAAACCACTACAAAAAAACCCAGTCTGCCCTTGTGTGAAGAAGTTACAAAACCTGCTACCATATTCATTGTCTTTAGAAACAATCTGAAATATAACTTGCCCAATATAGTTAGCTCCCATTTTTATTCAAGAATTACAGAACGGCAGCTCTCAGTCTCAATCTCATTGGTGAACGAGATTGTAACATAGAAATGTTTATTTCTGTGTCACAGAATCTTATTAGTTAGAAGTCAGTTTGAAAACATGCACATGGTGCAGCACAATTCATGTTTCAGAAGACTCTTCTAAAGCTCTTTTAAAAGAAAACAAATTACTATTAGAATTCATGGGCTCTTGAAACAGCCAGCTCCAGTTCCCCCAAAGTCATTCTCCATTCTCCATCCAACCCCAGAATTATTCACCTACTGGACACTATCCACAGGTAATCTCTGCAAAGAGAGTCTTAAAGGCATAATTTATGTCCTTTATGGCTTTGCCCTCCCAATAAATAGCTGGATTGGAAAGCAGCATAAGAGACAAAATAGGAAACAGATACATGCTCTGGCCAAACAATAGAAGGCTTGTGCTCCCAGAGCATAATATCTAATGCTGGATACTTTCTGCCAGGTACTAACAACATAATAGAAGGAATGCTGATTTGCTGCAAGGCTTTGAGGACTCCCTGAGCTTACTACATCTACCTGTATTTCTGTGTTACTATATTTCCTGCTGGTATCACATAGCAAATAAATGGAAACAGGGACACCAGGTGAATAGCTGAGGCAGAAAAGACAAACCGGTAAGTACCATGAGGCACTGGTACCGGAGAAGAAAATGAAATAGGTATACCCCACCACACATTCTGCCCTTTCCCCAGCAAGTCCCTGGGAATCTGTCTCCCAGCCACTAAGGGATGTGTCCAGACACACTGGGGTGGGACTGGGGATGTGGTAGCTCAAGGAGAAGACAGGGAAAGTGTGGCAGCTCTGCCTTGCTGTTCTACTGGCAGCTGCCAGCTCTGCACCTCTATCCTGCCCTCCCTTCCCAGCTCAAGAAAACAGCCCTTCAGCTGAGCTGAGACTGCCTGAACTCAGTACCAGCAGACCTGGAAGGTTTAGAGGAGCAGTGTAAATTGGTCTCCTGAAATGGTGTCCTAAAATCACATCTGATGCTCACCTCAAGCACCAAAGAAAGCAGCATGAAGGAAAAAGGAACAGAGTCACTGCAGAAGGCAAATGGTCAGAATGACAGAGCGTAAGGTAAGGGATAGAAACCTCAGCACAGCAATGCACAGATCTGAAAGTGATTCACTGACCCCTGGGCCTGAAGCCCATAGGAAACCTCCCCAAAGGCAGAGGCTGGTCATAGAACTGCAAACACACCTTGTTCTTTTACTCAGGCAGTGGCTTCTGCTGAGTGAGAGGCTCTGCTTTGTGAGTGCTCTAGGCAGAAAGGACAGAGTGTTTTGTTTTGCCTCACTCCTCTTGAAGACCAATTAAATAAGCAGCAGAGGAGCTAATAAAAGAATTTTACTTGAGAAGAAAGCTTTGCTTTGGAGTTTCCCTTTAAATGCAAAAGGCCAATAGAATCTAAACTTCACCATAAATTAACTTACTGCCATAACCAAAGAAGCCCAGCCAACTAATTGCACACCCTAAAATTTTATGTCAAATTTTCAGCCTCAGTGATGTAAATTGCAAGAGGAAGATAAGTCTCTGACAAAGCATTTGGGTACAAAATTGGTACTGGTTATGTGCATATCAATTTGATCTTTAATACCTGTGCCATTGGGGATTTTGCAGATTGTCAGAGAGGTCATTCAGGAGCTTGCACAGAATGTCATCAGTGGATACTGAACAATAGTTTAGACTCCATATTTCTAATTCTAATTATCAATGTCAATGGATCTCTCAGAATTGGAGGGGATTTTTGAAGACGCATGGATATGCTAGTACCTGTGGAGTTTCAGAAGAAACATCTTTAGAAGTAAGTATGATTTAGAAGTAAATGGAAGTACAACTAGAAAAAGAGTATAAACAGGCCATAGAAGATTAAGTTTTAGATAGCAGGCATAGATTTACCTGTATCTATTTACCTGGAAAACATCTAGGAACATTTGCTAATGTTTTATTCAGTGTCTTTCAAAGAGATTTTCTTTGAAAACAGATCAGGCAAACATAGGATGATAAATACCAAACCTGTTTTTACTGGCCATTGCACCTCACACAGGACCATCCAAAGATGAATCATTGTAGCACTACAGGTTTAAACATGTCTCAGCACACAGAATTTTTTGTTCACAAGTGTTCATCTTGATCATGTCTCTGCATAGCCCAGACAGGAAACAGCTTCAATATGGTAAGAGTGCTAATTAAAATACCATAAAATAAAACTTTGTCAAATAATTGTGACTGATAAAAGAAAGAATTGTACCTATGGTGATTTTGTGTTTAGGAGAACAGTGTAAAAAAGAACATCAGTGCCACAAAGTGATGATAATTACAGGAGATGTGCTAGTAATGAGGACAAAAATTTAAGAAAATTAAATCTTGGTGAGCTTTAGCAGTCCATGGAACTGTCACCTTGTCACATAGGTGACTGTGTCTCAACAAACACACATCAGTGACAAAGAGCTCCACAGTCTCTAAAATTAGATTTACATCTGGTTCTTCAGAAAAATTGCCAAGTTATCCTCAGTCCCAGAAGGGAAAGCAACAGCAAATTTGAGCAAAGTCTGCCAAGGTCTTCTACAGGTGAAATTCACATGGTGCTGGGCCAATTGAGCTCAAGGTATGATACAGCAAGAACCCAGAAGATTTCTGCAAGCTCCTCATTGTGGGCTCCTTTCTGTAGGTTGCCTGTTGTGAGGCTCAAGACTTCAAGAAACCATCCAGTGTGTGTGACTGACATTTCACTAGTTATAGAATATATAGGTTTTAGAATAGTTGATACTCCAAATTATTTAATATTGATGCAAGTTAATTTTATTATTTAGGTATATATTTAAAAGGGAGAAATTGTGTTTTTACAAGGCTCTAGATAAGACTTATTCACAGAAACATAGAATATCCTGAGTTGAAAGAAACCCCACAAGGACCACTGAAATCCAACCCCTGGCTCTGCACAGGACACCCCAGAATCATATCATGTGCTTAGGAACATTGTCCAAGCATGTCTTGAGCTCTGTCAGGCTGGTGCTGCCCTTGGGAGCCTGTTCCAGTGCCCTGAGTTTTCAGGACTCAATTCAGTTGCCTAAAACTCAGCATTTAGTCACATTTGAGATACTGTGGGCTTTCCAGACACAGACACAGAGCTGGCAAATCTGGCACAGCATTTTCAGAAGAGTGATGGCCTTCTGCACCAGACATAAAACACTTTAAGACACTTTAAATATCATCATACCCTTAGCTATCGGCCATGAAACCACACTCAGTGCTTTATGAATGCTCAGCCAGTGCAAACCTAATGAGACAGCATCAGATCCTGAAACAAGAAAACATCAGATTCCTTGGCCCTGAGGGTCTCCTGAGCAGAAAAGATATTTCATTAAAGAGGAATGGACTGGAATTCATGTCTGACCTGGAAGCCACCTGAGGTGTCTGGAATGAAACTATACAACTTCACATGGACAACTGAATCAGCCTAAATTTATGTGATCTGAGTCTATGTTTCACCACTATGTTTCACCCCTATACTCATACATCAGTTCTCTGCAAATGCTACAGAGAGAACACAAAGTAGGGTAGAGCCTGTCTTCACACCACAGCAGATGATGCAAATTCTCAGTAACACTTCTGCTCTAAGGTACATTGCTGGGGAGGGTTTCTCTCCTTGTCGTGGTTAAGCCCTTAAGAGAAAAAACAAAGCCCACATCCTCTTCATTTATGCATATATATTGATAGATTGGTAGATAGAGATATATTCAAGAGTGAATAAGAAGGAACATCAGACAGAAATCATGGGTGCTTTCCTCCCTTGGTACACCTTCACTGCTGTCATTCTCCTGGTAATTCATGGAGGTAAGTATGTAATTTAATACTTTTGAAAGTAAGTCCTGATGTACAGAATTCTAGTTAAGCTAACACTTATTAATGTAAAGGAAGTAGTCACAATTATTATTTGTATTCTTATAATTAGTTCCTCTCCACTGTCTGCATGTGTTTGATCTTTCACACTAACAAAATAATTTCTGAATGGGTCTTAAGGAAAGCTGCAAAGTCCAAGCTGTTTGGAGGAGTTCTGAGTAGAGAACATAATGATTATCTCATCGTTCTCTCCAGAGCCATACACATACCTTAACTGCTTGATTTTCTCTTTTTCTGGAAAACAGATTATCATAATGTGGCTTCTACTACATAGTCTGGTTTCCATGCACAATATTTAAGATATGGGAGACAGTTACTTGCAATGCAAGATAAGAAATTAACCATATCAGTAATCTTCAAGAAAAGAAATCTGAGCAGAAGCAACAAAACTTTGGTGTGGGGTACCCCACTGATCTTATTTCAGTATTATTGAAATGTAATGAAGTTATTCTGCTGTGCAGTTTTAAAATTCCACCCTGAAGACCATCATTGTGACATATGTGCACACTTGTGTGTCTGTATCCTTTCTAATTACAACTGCCATGTTTTCTAAGAGACTTTGAGTGTCTGACAGTATTTGTCAGCTCAGCTGTATGTCTTGTGGTTTATTATTTTAGGATTGTGCGTGGATATCATTGGAGGAAATGAAGTACAGCCACACTCGAGACCATTCATGGCCCAAATCAAGGGACCAGGAGGAATTATTTGTGGAGGAGCTTTAATTAAGGAAAACTGGGTGTTAACAGCTGCACATTGTAAAGTGTAAGTTCTTACTCTTATTCAGAGATTGTCCTTAGTGAGTCTCCAATATCTGTTCAAGCAGGAGAGTTAGTATCTCTGACAATTTTATCCATTTATCATGATCATGATCAATTTTATCCATTTATCATGATCATGATCATGTTCTGATTACTGTGCATTATAGGTTCTATCAGCAAATTTGTTATAGTGAGTTTAAAAATATAACAAAGTATACTGGTCTCCACTGTTTCTGAAGAGATATTTAAAAACTTCTAGATACACATTAGCATAGAATAGAAACATTGAAGCAGTGAATTTGTGGGGGAAGTTTTATCCCTGTTTTCTCAGTCAACCTGTACACTAGATGAGAGGAGTGTCCAGTCTAAACTGCTGCTCTGAGAACAAAAATAAATTCTTGTAATTTTATTCTATAAGAGATAGGCAATTCACTGCAGAAAAGACAGCATGTGGTTAACACAGGAGCAAAAATCCTCCAAACAGATGACAGAAGACGGTGAGAGATCTCTGCCTTGGTATGTTGGCTTGCCAGCCATCTTTCTTCTCCTACCCAAATCAAGATGCAAATGGATATTTGGCTCTACTGAGTCCTTCAGCAAGGCAAGAAGTGAGTTTTGAATTACACATCCCATCCCTACTTGCTCTTGTGGGGAGGACTGAAGCTGCTGCTGAGCCAGACCTCACTCAGGCTCTGTCAACAGCCTGACCAAGACCAGTGAGCCACTGGACTCTGCAAACATCAGAGAAATGTATCCATCTCTCCTCCATCTCTGTCCTTGTCCAGACAGGGAGATCTGTGGGACCTACTGTGAAGAGAGCACTGGGCCCAAAAGCTGTGCATTAACAAAAAGTAAAGAATGTTTCCAAATGAGATGCCATTTAAGAGAAAATGCAATAAATTATTAACTTAATGATGGCTCAGTCAACAGACAGCTCTCAATAGATGAAGAAAAGGAACAAACGCTTTCCCAGGGTTGCATTTTCCACAATAAAACATGAATGAGTGCCAACATGCACATCTCCTGGAATATTCTCCCATTCAGCTGTAGGATGCGTTGTTTGCCCAAAACCAGCTGTACCTGTGGTCAGTTAGTAATCTCTGCTTGACCTGTTTGGCCAAGGAGTGCTAGACTTCTGGTCTCTGTCAGAGAGCCACAGCAGGCACAACTCTGCCACCACCTGAGGAAGTATATATCTTGGAAGTATAGAAAGTTGCAGAAAAACCTAGAAAAGAGGAATGAGTTGTGCATCATACAGATTCAGAAAATGGTGTTGAAGTCTGTTAGAGTCAAGCAATAGTACATTTCAATACAGTCAGGATACCTCTGAACTAACAGTGCTGTGGCCTATTTTCTTAAATTTTCAGCACAAATTACAGGACACAGTTGGTGAGACAAGTACCCACAGCAAATCTTGTGCATCCACCACTCATTCAGTTCCCAAAAGGAAACAATGGGGATGGATCCAGAGTCAAGTACCTGAAACCTTTCTGTGCTCCTGGGAAGATGAAAATAAGATAGTATGAATTTGATTCACTGAGTCATATTTTTCTTTTAGCTGTTGTATGAACAAGGGGTCATCTTTCAGATATTTTTAAATTACTGTTGCTTTTCAGGCACAGGAAAATACACTGTAATAGCTGGTCATTATAGCACCACATTAACCAACAAAAAATTTAGGGTTACATCAAAGTGAATCCCAATAACTATGTGGTCCTCTCCTCAGGGAAAAAAGCAAAGTTATTCTTGGAGCCCATTCATCAAAAAAAAGAGAAAAAGAACAGCAAGCTTTTCAGATTGCAAAAGGCATTCCTTATCCATGCTACGACCCCAGTACCAAGGAAAATGACATTATGCTGCTTCAGGTACAGACTTATATATCACTTGTGGAATATACACACTACACTGAACTATTTTCTTCCTTCTTGTCATCTAGGGAGATGAGCCAAGGGAGATTCTGGTGGCTTTTTTTTCTGGGGTGATATAGTCTGGTCTGCTAATCCAGCAGCCGGGGGAATTGGGGATGAACTGGTAACCAAGGCAATCAACAATTCCTGTAATGGTTGCCACGGCTAGTATACAAATTCTGGAGCTTGATCAAAATATTTCTGTTTCTGGCTTTTCCATAAAGGAATAAAAATACATGGTTAAAAGCACTAACGTTCTGTCTGAAAAGGAGGTCTAATTAAAAACGTCTGGCTTTTCTGATCCTCAATTTTGCCAGCATCAGTAATTACTGTTATTTTGTCTTCTAAATGGTCTGAGAGCCAGAGAAGTAAAATAAGATGTTTTTTAGAGCTAATAGGTCAGCAGAAGATAAGTGGGTTCTCATGAGACAAAGAATACTCATTTTCCCATTCTTACATTGATGACATAACTACTGTCACAAAGAATTGAGGAATCTCAGAAAGGGATTGCATTAATTACCATAATGGGAAAGATCTAATGGTTAATATGCAAGGACCTCTGTTAGACTGTGCCATAATACTTATTTTCCATATCTTCTACAGCTTCAGGGAAGAGCAAAACTTAATAAAGCTGTGCAACCAATCCCCCTGCCTCCTTCAGATGATGATCCCAGACCAGGAACAGTTTGCACAGTGGCAGGATGGGGTGTGACTACCAATCGTCCAGGCAAGTTCCCTACTGCCCTGATGGAAGTCAATATCACTGTCATCAGGAGGGAAATATGCAACGATAAAAATCATTACAATGGCAAACCTGTCATAACAGAGAACATGATATGTGCAGGGGCTAAGAATGGAAAAAAGGATTCGTGTAATGTAAGTATATTTACTATGACTGCCTAAATTGTATAATAAAAATAAAATATAATGTACTAGCATCATACATTTACAATCTCTCAATGAAGAATTTCATCAAATATCAGTGAATTTACCAAGGCTTGTTCTTCTAAGCCTTAAAATCAAACTTAAGATGAGTAAATTCACCTTCACAGCCTTTCAGTATTGCAGTTGTATCCAGGCACGGCAGAGAGCTATCCTCATCTTCAATACCATCAGTTTAATACTAAAATGTCCACAAAACATTATATGGGCCCATTCGCAAGCAGCTGATCTCAGTGGAACAACTTATTTGATGTCAGAAGTCTTGAAGTAGGTTTTGCTGATAAAAAGCCTTTTAACTGGCTCCCAAGTCAAGTACACAACTGTGTAAAAACTACCACGTTTTAAAAGACTTAAATATTGCATTTTAAAAGGTATCAGTTTCTGGAGACTTACACTTTCCATGAGGAAAGTTTTCAGTTTATTTCTTCATTTTCAAAAAGACTAATTCTTCCTTAGCACTGAGTTAGATTCATTCCCCATTACACACACTTGAAAAATTAGATTGAATTCTATGAAGCCTTTTTTTTGAAGCCTTTTCTTTCATTTGTTTTACTGATGGAAATCCTAATTTCCAAGGAGGAAAAAATGATCCTTAATAACACTGGCTACATTTTTATTTTCTCCATCTAACTAGTGGAAATTTTATTTAAAGGAAACATTTTTTAGCTTTTGTTGATTTGAATTACTATATTTTCCCTTTTTCTAGGGGGACTCTGGTGGACCTTTAAGATGTAATAATATTATGAAAGGCATCACTTCATTTGGGAAGCAGAAGAAATGTGGCGACGCTGGTGGCCCCGGTGTCTACACCCGACTCACAAAGCGACACCTTGAGTGGATAAGGAAAACCATAGGGGGGGCCTAATAGATTTGGTTTGGGCCACATGATTTGTGTAAATGAAATGGGCTTTTAAAAACAGCTTTATTAGTCTGGCAAAAGAGGTATTCTCACACTGAATTTTGGCAGCTTGATGTAGTTCTGTTATGACAGCATTTATAGCTTATACTGTCAGCCATGGAGTCATTGGGGGTATTTGGGACTGAGGATTCCAACGTCCCTGTAGTGCATGTTCACACTGAGTTCTACACGGACTGGTATTTCAAACCACGAACCTAATCCTTGTTTGGGTCCTCACTCCTTGTCTGGTATATAGCACTCTTTTGTACCTGGACTTCTGCAAAAACCCTGAAAGTTAGTGGTGTGCTAGGTACGGGTACAGACGCCTAAAAAACTTCGTTTCTCTGCAGCAAAGCTCTTGGTTTTATTGGTGTAGTGGATTGTAAAGCTTCAGAAAATTAAATTGCAGCAACGCTGGGACATAGGTGTTAATTTTCTAACTGTCTTGTATTTGGAACCTCTAGATTTTATCAGTTTATGTACTTTGCAATGGCAATAAAAAATCTACTGCTTTCAGCTGTCAATTTATGTGGAAAGCTCTGTCTCTTGCAGCATAGGTAGTCTATGTACTATCTGTAGGATCTGTTTACTATCTGTGTAATGTTCCATGCGTGTTAAATGTTTGCAAAACATACCAAAATAAGCAGCATTGTGTTTAAAAAATCTTCTGAAAACCCATGCTTCAGAGAAATTACATGACCATATCAATATGGTACAGCGCTGTTGATAATATAAAGCACTCTTAATTTTATGATGCCAGTACTGCTGTTTCAGACATACAGTGAAATTTTTAAATGCTTCATCAAGCATTTTTCAAGTAGCAAATAGACCTCTTGTGAAAAATGCTTCTGCCTGCTTCTGTATTAACAGACTTGAACATTTTTAATGCCATGAGCACCTCAAGAAGGGCTTGGATTTATTTTGTGTTGCTTCAAGAGGTTTTTACTTGGAGGTAGACATTACCTAAGAGAAAGCAGGGAACATTCAAGGGTGGAGATATTTTGCATGATTTTAATTTTAAAATTATTGCTCCATCCATCCTAAACAATTAAGCACTACTTAAAAACACAATGAGAAAGCACAAACTGGAACTTTTTTACACAACTGCATTTACCTGATCTCATTACGAAGAGACAGTAGTTTTCTCACAGAGAAGTAAGGAAGGATGAAGACAAAGAAAGCCTAAACTACAGGGATCTCTACTGGAAATTTTGATTATGAAAAACATCTTTTTTTCCCTTTGTTACAAAACATTACACAGTCAGAACTTTCCACATTCCTATTCTTATTCATAAATGGTTTTTTTCACTCTTGGTCTGAACATACAATATGTACACCCAAAGGGATGCACAAACACAAAAACAAAGCAGAAGCAGAGAAAAATATTCTCAGACAAATAAGATTGCATCAGTGAAACTGAGAGGAGAATTTGACACACTGACTGCTGCCAACACCCAAAGCAATGACTTGATTCTGTGTTTAAACACACAGGAAATAAGAAAATTCAGTATTTTTTTATTCTTGCAAACTACCTAACCCCTGCTTAGGCAAATATTCTAAAAACCTTCAGGAAACAAAAATGTCCTTATCAATCTGTAGCCCACCTAGGGCTGTTTCACTCTTCCCATGCATTAGTCTTACTTCATTTCTTTGCTCTTGTTTTCACTGCCTTTCTTTCATCTTGCTGTTGCATTATTTCTTCATTCTGCTTCCTTTTCGGTATGATTTTTTCTTTTTCCCCAAAAGTCACAAACAGCACCCTTGTCAGTGGAAAATCCCTCTCAAGCCCTGCAATTCAGTATTTCTCCATTTTCCAGATGGTGGTTCTGAACCAAGTGTTGGAGAACCTTAGAGGTCAGGAAGGACAGGTTCTGACCAAGGAGAAGTTTTTAATCCATGAAGAAATGTGCTACAGACACATGTGCAGCCTTCCTCTTCCACCTTGAAATTTAGGACCTATTCCAAAATACTTTTAAAATGGGGCTTTTTTTTTACATAGATATTTTTAGTGATTTGTGCAAAAGCCTGTAGAGTTTGGACTTACATGGCAAAAACAAAATTTCACCCTCTGTCACTACTGCCAGTAGCATAAACCTGTAGAAAAAAGAAGCAGCAAGAGCAAGAGAGAACTGCATTTTCCTCTAGATGGGGAGCTCTCTGCTCAAGAGGCATGATATGAGCCCATTCACCATAGAGTTTCACCTATGCTTCTGTTCACTATGGAACAGAACCCACACTAGCTAAGAAAAATGCTATGATAATTTGATGTCATTGTTTGCTTCTCAGTCTGCCTATATGAGATAATTGGAGGGAAGTAACAGGTATAAACTGCATCACACAAATTCATGTAACATAACATATACGCAGGTAGCTTCAAGTCAGATCATGTAGGGGCAGAACAGGGCATGTCTGCTAGACTTAGTGCTTTTAAGTGTGGGAACAAATGGATTCCTCAGTCGTTATATTCCAGACAATTGTTTTGTCGTATTAATATATCAGAGAAGAAAGACACATGTACTGTATGAGCAATGAAGTTTTTCTTCCGGCAAAAATTATTTTTGGATTCTATATGTTGTACAGTGCTCCATCTTGGACAGGAGGGATGAAGGTCTGATTTTAGTCAACCTAATTTTTCTTAAACCTCTGTGCCACCCCTGGAGATTCAGTTTTCAGTGCATACAGACCATAGACGAAGAACAAGTTGACTTCTTGGAAATGACTTCTGATTTCTTCTCATCATGGGCCTGAGCACCATACCAGGCATGTAACTGTCAATGAGCTAAAAGAATGCCATATTCTACAGGGAGGAATTCAGGATTTCAAATTTTGACCAAGACTTTGTATGTTAAGACCTCTGCACTGGCAGAATGAGGCAGCTGTGCAAGAACATGGTCAACTTTCAGCAGCTTCACACTCTGCACATTCAGAAAAAAAGCACTACAGTATACATTTAATTTCACTTCAAATTAGTTACAGTCTGGAATGCACACTTAGATGTCTTCTCAGACATGGTCACGTAATGGATCTACAGGTCACACAAACAAGGTCCTCTCATAGTTATGGACTTTTGAAATCAGTAGCTTCTCCCACTTTTAGATATTGTGCTTAAATACATCTGGGGCAATACAGCTTGACTTGTCAACAATGAGCAGTAAGTAACTAAAATATGAGAAGTTCTTAGGCTGAGAAACATGTGCTTTCTTATTTTTGACACTTCAGCATCCAGCCAAATGTGCATGGTTTCAGTATTAGACAGGTCCTTCCATGCTACGGCCTCTTATTTTCTGTCATGCATCTCCTACTATACTGGATATAAATGATATAAATAGCAAATATCATATCATATAAATATCATTTAGGTGCTGCCAAAAGAAAAGAGAGAATTTCTGGGCAAATAAAAAAGTGCATGAGCAAGAGACTAATTCTACTCATTCTTTTAACATTCAAAATGGGGGGAAATATTTTTAATATTCCTAAAACCTTTTAAATTACTTAAAATACCATTTTGAGTATTTAAATCAGATTCTAATTGTCTGATAAAATCTCCAGAAACAAACTTGTTCATATTAGAAGATAGACACAATATAAGCTATTTCCCACACTTAGACATCAGCTTCTTGGTAGCTATTTCTCAATTGACAACCAATATTAGCATTTTCTAATCTGCTTTAAAGACCACATGAGATGACATGAGAGCCCAGTAGCTGAGTAGGAGGTTTATTGCAATCCCTTACTAGGTAAAAGAGATGAGTGGTCTCAACGTTCCAAAGTTAAATTTAGTGACCACATAACTTGTGAGCAGCACAAGATGAGGTTTTAAAAATCATGAGAACTAAAGACATGATGGTTTCACATTCATTTACAGAGATAACTTGTGCCCCTGTTTGTCTCTTCTGCATTTGTCCACAGTGTAATTTTCCACAGACTGGCTCTGCTCTGGTCCCCTAATATCCTAATCTTTCCCAGCTACAGGAAGCATTCTAAATAAACTTCCAGTTGTGAAAAAGTGATAAAAGAAAGGAATCCAAACAATACAAGTTTCTGAGCTCAGGAAGCTTTAAATATAAAAACGCAGGAATGAAGCCTTACCCCTTACCTCTGATAATTCCTAACAATGACAACAAAGCTCCAAAGGTGCTTGTAGGCAGAACACAATGAATAGCACTACTGCTCTGTATCTGAACAGCTTCTGAGGCCCAGTCCTGACAGCCTTACTTAGCTGTTGGCACTCTACAAGTCTTGCAAGGCAAACATATGTTAAAGTCCAAGGGTTTTATTCCTTGTGAGCACTAAATAAAATTCACAATACAGTGACAGCTGCACTGTTTGCTGGCAACCAGAATTGAACTGGTACCCTTAAGAAATGAACTAACTGTTGTGTTTGGCCCAAATAGCATGTTCCTTTGACTATGCCCATCTGAATTCTTAATTAGATTATTACATAACGATGCATAATAATAGAATTATTATGCAATTTTTTGTAATTTAAATCACTGTCAAATATATTTGGTGGGTTCAAGGAAAGGAAGCCATTAAAAATCAGTTAAGGCATTTTCCTAATTATGCTAGTTATCATTACCATTATGAAAACAATAAACAATTCCTTGTAAATCATTTCTATTTAATTATATATTTAACCTAGAATTCTAGGAGTATTTAGACAGATTCCATACAACAATTTATGTGATACACAGAACAAGATTGATTGGTCTCTGCTCACTATAGTCTCTGAACTATTCCAGGCAAAATACATAAATTAGTATGTGGTTACCAATGGGGATGCTAAGGTAATGCAAAATTTATTGCTAGAATCCAAGATAAAAGTTGAATCTAACAATTTATGCTGGTGCTTTACACAGGTTGGATTCCTTCCATGTTTGCTAACATAATTGAAATATACATTACATTATTCTTCAGAGTTAGGATATTTTTCCTTTAGGGTAAGACAAGCTACTAAGATTTCACATAACAGACTGATAAGAAAATTTGTTCTTTTAAATAAATTGTACTGTCCTTTGCCATGTTTTTATTGGAAGGAAGACACATATTTTGAATTATTGAATGGGCTGAATACATTAATCACTGGCTTTCAAGAAAAAAAGTCACAGGAATGAGGTCAAATAACTGTTATTAAAAAGCTTTGTTGCTGTGCATGCTCTCCCCAGACCCATGTTGTTTTTACACACAAGACATCCCATCCACTGCAACAAAAATGAACCTACTCTGATCTGAGCTCAGGGTTATATGCAAGATTATCCCTTTGTGACCTAGAAAATAAAACATGTACAAAAGAAAAGGAAAGATACATCAGAATTCTACACTGATTATGCCAGTCATTTTCACCACCCACACCATGGCTTGTTCCACTTTACTGCAGCAAACATGCTGCATAGGATGTGGGAAGCTATCATCCTCTATTATTTTCATATAAATAAGGAGCTGAAGGAAATATATTCTTAATAGGGAGTAGGCTTTAACTGTCTGCACCATTTTGAGGAGATATTTCTGCCAAAGGAACACATTGAACCTGAACTATTGTTCTCCATGCATTCACAACGTCAGTCTCATCTGTGTTTGGTAATGTCTGTCTCTGCTGAGCTTTCCCATCTGGCTGCTCAGGCCTTGCAGACAGTTTGCAGCAGCTGATCCAACAATAATGAGATGCTGTCTCCAGCTGCTCAGTTATTACTGCTAAAGAGATCTTTTAACAGTGACTCCACTAAGCCATTTAGTGGAATTGTGTTTTGAGTTTGTCTGCAGTTGTAGTAAATCTTGGGAGCTACACGTGGAAAGCAGAAAGCTACCCAGTCTAGCAGCACAAAGAATGTACTAAACTCATTAACGTGGTTATACAAAAATCTCACCCACAAGCAGCCAACGAACTTGAACTGAAGGTAGAAAGAGTCTGAAACTAAACTGGGACTCTTGAGAGTTGCATTTACCTCATTGCTCTGCCATAGACTTCCTGTATCTTCTAGAGCCATGCCAATGCCAGGAAAACATGTGAGGTTTTCAGGCACATGGCAGCAAGAGAAACTGGAAGCTTTTTTCCTTGAAGTTACTGGACTTTGTCTTTTCTGGATGGGTGAGTTACTGAAAATCACACTGGTAAGCTAAACCCCCAAGAGAAAAAATCTTATGAGTAATAGTTTCTAAAGCAGATCAGATAAACCACATCCTAAAAGGAAGCATGAAAGTAAGAAGTCATGTGTGACCAGCTAAAAAGAATGTGAGTGACCTGTGTCCTCCCATCACTTGTACCTGAATTCTCCATGAACACAAGAGAATGGCAATCCTCTAGCTGAAGACACTCTAAGGATAAACATGTGAGGAACTGTACAGCCCTGTGGTGCCTGATGGAGGCCCACAGGACTGTTGCCAATGCAAAGTCTGCCCTTAAATTGTGAAGCTGGTACAGTGGCTCTCTATAAACACTATGACTAAATGCAAATGCCTGCTGTCCTGGTGCCGAGCTACATGAGTTCCTGCTAAACTTTTTTTACTTGAATTTCAACACCAGTAAATTATTTCAGCAGATCAATTTTCTAGCTTTGCTCCTTCTTAAGTGATTGAAATACACAGAATCTTTTCCATACTTATGATTGAGATTTTACTACTCAGTGAATTCTTTATGCTGGGTCTGTTCAGTGTCTGTAATGACTTTGAAGGAGGATGTTGAGTTGTAATCTTTGGAGGCACCCAAAACTATCCACAACACTGATTGAAATTTGATTACAGTTTAAGCCAAAAAGCACTGGAGGGCAATAGGGAGAAATCAGACAAGATGAAATTATTCATTTGCATGGGTTTTGAGTGTTGTTTTCTAGGTTTATTTCGTGGTTTCAATACCATGTTCAGGTCAGGTAAAATTTTCAAAGCAATTACATATTTTGCTTGCCTGTATGTTCTCATTGACCTACAACAACTTTCCTAATGAGTGGAGGTTATATCCAAAATTATTCCTTTTCCTTTTTTCTTTTCTAGTAAATTACTCTAATAGTTCTGTCAGAAGCATCTCAAAAACTTATCCAGTTCTATAAAAATGTTACTATGTTTCAGTTGTCATTCTGTTATGAATATGCTCGGTGACAGTCAACCTTAATTATTAAAGTGCTCAACTCCTGCTGATAGGTCTTCATTCTTAGCTAGAGTCTTCAGCATTTGCAAGATACTTATTAAATGAAATTTAGTTACAGTTTGTCAGATCATTTCTGTGGGTGTAAAACATATGTGGTTAAAATGTCTGAAGCTGACTTAGAACCATCTAAGTCGCAATCATCCATCACAGCATTTATTCTGGTCATATTTTGATTCATCCACAATTTTTTCCAATATTAATTTCTTACAGTAAGATATTAGGACTCTTCATAAGCAGGAAGATATCTGTGTAGCAAAGATCTGGTCTTTTCTGTTCATGAATAACACCAGAGATAAGGAGGCTTAATAGCAAGAAACAACCTCTGCATATGGTGTAGCCCTACAGCACCACAGAACTATACAGAGCTATAAGGAAACCTCACTATCTCTGGCAGGGTGCAAGGGAAACACTCTGCACCACATTTCTTCACAGCAAAATCCTTCATCAAAACACAGACGTGTCTAAATAACACATGGAGATGTGGTTTGGATGTCATTTGAAAGCTGGTTCAGTATCCTTATATCACGAGATGCAAAAGCAATCACATTTGGTTTGTGTTGTCCAGAAGGTCATCAGCCAGAAGACACTGGAAGCCACCTGACATTAACACATTCAACCCTGGCCTAGTCAGCCTTAGAAAGAAGTGGAAATACACATCCTGCACCTGGCACGGCCTTAGGAATTATGGAAAAGGATTCCAGCATTAAAAACAAGGAATTTCCCAGAAATAATTTATATCACAGTCTTATTAAGTCAGCCTTTACAAGCCCACAAATCAGGATTGTGCATTAGAGTTCTAATGAATTGACAAGCATGGGATACTTCCATATTTTCATTTGATTTCCAGGAAGGCCTTGTCCCATTGTCAGTTTACTGGGTAAACCAGAGCAAGGAAGAAATCTAATGCAATATAAAATTCTGCTTTAATTTACAGAAGGGCTTAGCATATATCATTCAGAGATTTGAAATTGCAGAGTATTTATTTATTTAGAAGGGCTATTTAATTGTTTTCAACTCTTCAAAATATGGTTGTTTCATTGTCCTATCTAAACATGGTAACAACCTATTAGTTTAAAAAGACCCTCAAAACACATCCTCATCTAGGTTGTAGTAGCTCCAGCAAACCAAGTTATGCTGCTTTACTACAGCTGAGAACCTGTTGCTCTGTCTCCTAATATTCAAACTCCAGAAACAGATGTTTTCTCTCTGACTCCTACACCTCTCCTCACCCCAATGCTCTGGGAATTTTTCTTCCCTTTCAGCATTCTCTCTGCATTTAGAATTTTGGCCAAAGCTATTATTGCCAGCAAGGAAAGGTGATGAAAAGTGTCTGGCTTCAAGACTATCTCCTCTTCAATCACTTCTGCATGGAGACAGAAGTGGTGAAGGAGAAACAACAAACTGCTTCTGAGTCAATCACACACGGTGGTGCTGAACACAGCACAATTGCACATCCAGAGAAAATCCTGCTGTTCCTCTCACTGCAGAACCACCCTCAAAGTCAGTGGGAGTTTGCCAAATGAGCACAGCTATACAAAAAGAGCATAGCCTAAGTATGCAGACATTTCATCATTTCACCTGTGAATCTGTAATTGCACTTTGGATGATTTTCTCACAATTCATGGGCCAGACACACAAATCCCATCTTTCATTCCACCTCGTAGCAAGGACTTTTGACTGCCAAGGACACCAGGTCATGGCCT
The DNA here is from genome assembly GCF_017590135.1 of Pyrgilauda ruficollis. Taxonomy (NCBI): domain Eukaryota; kingdom Metazoa; phylum Chordata; class Aves; order Passeriformes; family Passeridae; genus Pyrgilauda; species Pyrgilauda ruficollis. Next base: position 5,888,480 of record NW_024523822.1, on the reverse strand, counting down.
AAAAAATAAAAAGAAAACAGATGCCAGAATAGATTAGGAGGTCAAATGGAAGAACAGAGACATTTTAGCTTGGAGTCTAGCTATTAAAATGAACTACAACAAGCGCCCAGAATGTACACTCAGGGCAGTGTAGAATCCCACAACTCCAAATGCTGCTTCGCTTGCCCTTGTTTCACAGCCTACACTGTCCTACATACCCTCATAAACTCCAGCTTCTCTGCTTGCCTTTCAGAGGGCACGGACTCACACGTCAGTACCAGAAGAACCGAGCAGGATAGAGTCTTACTGCCTAAGCCAAGCCATCACTGAAGTCCAAGCTAAGTGGCCTACAGGGTTTACAAGAGACTTGGTTTCTCCCAGGGTTTTTCCAGGATATGCCTAAGGCCCAGGATCTACCTGAAGAAAAGCTTCTCAGAGCTCAATTCCACATGTTTCAATAAATTTCTCCAATCCTCTAACCGCAGCACTAAAGTCCAGCCTCAGATACTTTTGGGAGAACCAACAGCTTGCAAATACTGGTCTCTCCTGCCTCTTATTACTATTACCTGACCTATCTCCCACACAGACAGGGACTGCATAAAGAATCTTAAATCACTTCATTTAAAATTTCCTTCTTCAGATTATTTATCACCAACAATGGCATGAAAATATGGTCAGGTGGGCAAAAAGAACCTAATACATCAAATTAATTACAACAGAAGGAGTTTTCCAAAACTCCAAAAATCAAAATATCTTGTTTGTAAACTTGTAAGTATTACACCACCAAACTTTTCTGTGAAGGTATATAGATAGAAGAAAATGTGATAAACATTATTTCTGTTTGACAATATATTTACAAAGTCCTACTAATCCAGTATATCAAAGCTCTAGCAAGCTTATCTCTGAAGAGAACTGATTTTAAAATTAATGGCATCACAGACAGAAGAAACCAATAGACATCAGTAAGATAATTTGAAAAATTGCCTGAGCAATATGCCTTCTTCATATACCTTAACTGCTAAGAAGGGAAGTATGATTTTCAGTGTCTGTGACTGCAATTTCACCCCAGGGCTGCTAGGCCAAATATTCAATATACCACCTCTAGACCAAAATGCCAGCAACAGGTTGGCCCATAGTGACAATTTCAGGCTGCAAATGTTTTGTTTGTTTTGACAAAGAATCCCAACATGGTGCTGAGCAGCCTGAACATCACGGTGGTGGACAAATCCTAGTAGCAAGCCACAGCAGACGAGAAAAGACAGCATGGCTTTATTGTTAATGGAGCATGAAAAGCAACTTCATCACACCAATGTTTCTTCAGAAGCAAACCACATTCAGAGTGAAACGAGTCAGCAGAACAACAGCAATTCAGTGAGAGGAAACACAGAACAAGTATCAAAGCACACCCTGACTGCAGAGGTGACTGACAGCAGGAAGGAGCCAAGCAGCTGTGCCATTTCAGCTGGACAGAATTCCTGTTGTCTCTCAAGTTTCTTTTCCATGAACACAGTCTGAGCCACTAATCTACACTCTGTTCAACTGCTGAGCCATTTAATGTAAATTATTTCCTGCTCTTCATGAAAAATCCACAAGGTGATTTTTGCCAAAGCCAGGTATGACTCCACGCCCAGCAGAGAAGCAGTGTAAAACTACATTGCACTGCTAAAGAGCTTTCTGGCAATTTACCATGTATTCTTTGGTTCTGTCCCTTCCCTTGCCTTGTTTCTCCCTCCCACTCCAAGGCTCTATGAAAATCTGTGCAGCTTGAAGCTGCTGCACCAGTTCCTTGCTAGGAAATGGTGAATACAGTACCATCAGTCTGATGCACTGTTCCAGTATCAGTCTACCAAAGGCAGTAAGGAATACTCTGCCTGGAAGCACTGCTACTGTTAAAGTTTAGCTCCTGGATATGGCTTTTGCACATTAATATGGGGGTTGGACTGAAAATACCAAAAATACCTTGCAATACATTTTACCAATTTTTATGGATATTACTGACATTAATCCTATGAGAAATCAGAAGAGATTCCTGCTGAAATTCACACTTAAAACTAGTATGACACTGAAATAAAATCAGCAAGTTCAATACAGTCCTTCTGGGTATCTGAGAAACAGGTATCTGGCATTAATTGCAATAGATTTATTTGAGGATTTTAATTATATTAGTAAGGGTTAGTAACAGGAGGTTTTCCCACAAAAACGGCTCTTAAAGATTTTTCAGATACATGTTGAATTACTTGGAAGCACTAAAAATGCACACACAAACCTGAATTACTGCAAGAAATGTAACTGTGTTGTGCTTGTATAATGGACTTTATGGTACTGAAATTTATTTACAGATCCATGATGATGTGCTGTTGGACTATTTTTAACCACAACAATTACAATGTAATCCCAAAGTCAATTGATATTTTGGAAACTTCCACAGCGAAATTTAGTGTAAGAATGCTGCTCTAATTTTAGTAACAATTAATATTAACTCCATGTATTTTTTTTCTCCTCATGCAGTTATCTTAACTCTGCCCCAATATTAGAATTGGTTAACTGGTTAACTTCAAACCTAGAAAAAGAAATCAATGTTACCTAAACTTAATGTGTCAACCATAACTGTAGTTCACAGGTTCACACTGAATTTTATCATCAACTTCAACTCTGAAGTTCCTGTTTTTTTCACTGCTTTGGCCAAGAGGAAATGTGAACCAAAACTATTTCTTACTGCAGTGAGGTTATGCCACTTGGCACTGGCAGGATGTTACACCTGCATCCTTGTAACCTAACCCACACAATACAGTTGCAAATGCAGTTTATTAACTGTTTGTTCAGCTGGTGTGCCTGTACCTCCTTGTACCTCCACCTTTCAGACCTCATACAATCACAACCAGAGCATCTTGTGAAGCCAAAAATAAAACTACCACTGCTGCTCTTATCAAGAGATACTAGTTTCATTGTGAGTTAATAAAGTCAGCCTACCCTTGCTATTATCTTTCCATTTAATTAAAATGGAACACTAACATATGATTTTAAAATCACAGAAGCATTCATCATGCACAAGTCTCTCCTCAACCCCTTCATGTGTGAGTCAAAGATCTGAAACAGAAAGTGGGATGAAAAAAAACCCACAAGAGTACATCTGATCTTTGTCATCTGAGCCCACACACTGAAATGATCTCTAAATGCAAAATATTCACCTGCTGCTAAAAAATACAGCCTTGACAATGCAAAGGTCAACCAATCCATCCCTTCTTGTGTTGTAGACAGCAATGACTTGGCCTTTCCTTACAGATACACAGCTAGAGAGGTGTACAACTCCTAACAGCTGTGCTTTGCTGTGCATTTGGAAAGACAGATGCTGTCTTCATATCAGTGGTGGGGCAATCGAAATTACATACTGCTCCCCAGCACAGGACAGACCATTATATCTAAAATTCAGACCCATTGGAAACAAAACGATTTCATGCTCAGGCTTTGCACAAAACCAGTCACAGTCTCCAAGGCATAGTGAAATTCTGCAAATGGTGACAGTTTTTTGGAAGGAGAGTAAGAAACAGAGACTCCAGAAGCAGGTTACATCTTCTTTGGCTGCTTTCCTGCCATACAATAAATCTACTAATGATTTCTGATGTGGGTGAGAGGTGGGGGAAGAGGTAAATCACATTTGAACAAAGCCAAGAAAATCAGCTAAAATGTATGGGTCATTTGCCTGAATAAATGCAACAAGGCTCTTTCTGGGAATAAACTTTACTACTCACCTGCTCAGAACACAATGATTCCAGCTCCAATTACAGACAGGTGGCCAAACATATTTCTCAACCTCTTTCTGGTTTCAATGTTCCACAACTGCCAATCCAAAACAAACAAGAAACAAAAATTTGACAGCAGGAAGAAAGAAAATTTTGTTCCCTTCATTTATGTACAATTTGGCCACTCCCCAGTTCTGAGTTGACATAAGGAAAATTTCAAGCTCATTTATTTCACAAGTAAGACAATGAGTATTTCCAAATTTCGATATCTTTATCAGTGATGCAGACGTCAGACTGAATTGAAGGGGCACATACCTGTGAGTTTAAAGCTATTTATTTACATGTCAGTCTTTATGAGTTCATACGTGGAAGCATTGTACTCCAGTACCTTCAGATTGCTGACTCATGACTGCAGCAGGTAGGGCCAGTTCTTATCTAGCATCTCAGCTATAGTCACACAAAATCCTCTTGTTAATAGTAGTGTCACATAACAATAGGTGCAGATATATGTGTATAATCAGATTGAAGTCAAATTCTCAAATGTGAACCTAAAAGAGTGTTTTGAATTGAACTGTAAAGACGTTGACTGCTAGAGTGATCTTAGCAAAAGACATACAAGAAAAACATAGCCTATGCTGAACAAAATAATTTAATGAGAGTTCCTCTTACTAATGGAAAAATAATCAGATTGTCACTGGAAAACTGAATCATTAATCCAGTCATCAGCTTTTTTTGTTTTAGGAGTTCCAATACATGCAGCTAATTCTGGATGTCACTAGGTCTGGATGTTCAGTAAGGTAGAATATGATACTGGGAAGTGCTACATATGTTTTCAGCAGAGTTCTTCTGTAGTCTAGTTTACCTTTTCCATTTGTTTCTGCTAAAAAAAAAAAAAAATCAGTATCAAATGCTTTGGTAGCCACTTTAGTTAAAAATGGTGAAAGACTGAAAGAAAGTAAGTTGTCTAGTACTTGCACTTCTCCATCACTGATCCAAACTGCAAGGCATATTCCTTTATTATCCAAGCCAGATGTGAAATGTGTTTGGAGCTGGAATTCAAATCAATGCCTTCAATGGCTTTCAAATCAAGAGTCCATTCCAGATGTGTGCAGCAGGTCCTACAGTGACAGCAATGAGATTCTCAAGGATCCAGCCCAGCATGTTTAGTCTAGAAGAAAGCTACTAAAAATTACTGCAAAAAAACAGTACATTTTCTTTCTGCAAGAAAAAAGTAGATAATAAGCTGGGGTAAGGGGCAGTATGGTTTGGGGGAGAGATACCATGGAAAAGCACCTAGAGAGTTCTTCCATGAAAACTTTACTGGCAAGCATTCCACTTACATGAAGGAGAATACCTCTGACAAGCCCAGGTCTTTGTAAGTCTAATTTCCTCAGATGTGTATGTTTGCACAGCAGCATCTGAGTTACACTTTACCCACTAGAATTTTTAATCTCTCACCCAGGATTTTACATTGACACATCACCCACCCTAATTTCTTCCACCAGAAATGAGGCTCCTTCTCCAACAAATACAGACTCAAAAACAACCTTGTTCCAAGGTGATTCTTGTGACTGAGAAAGACATAGGAAAGAGTCTATATGGTACAGTTTTTCCATCATCTTTGAGTTAATGATAACATTTCCCCTGCAGATGGCAGGGGAAAATGCAGAACGTTATTAAGGAAACTCTGCTCCTCATCTCCAGGGCTTGCTCAGTAAATGTATGATGGGAGTACTGTTTCCATTGTCCCTGATGCTGGGCACATTGCACTTGTAAAACAAATCACTGTAATAATTAGCTTCAGAACACCCTGTTATGTCATGTAGGTCAGCAGCAGATGGTGTACAACATTTAATACCAAACCATGCATGACCCTTGAAACAAAGAATGTGCTACCATAATCCAAGGTCTGGCATCTTTTTTTGGTAACTGAAATTTCTCTGAATCCACCGGCCTGTTTAATTATAGACCTGCCTGTTGCAGCAGAAATCATTTCCATAGACCACTGTTGCTATTGTTGTCAGCTTTGGGACATACCTTGTGCATTATCAGTGTATATCATACCAACAAACCTTTATCCTGTTCATGGATGTACACGAACACTTGTAAAGGTATGTTGAAAAAATCTTCCCAGGGACAATTATAAACACATACACATAAATAGTTTATTAGAGCTTACGAAGTGCTCAAAATCTTCAGACCTGAGATTTGTATGTATTTATGTGTAACTTTTGAGTGTTTAATTTTTGCCTTCTCTCCAAAAAGACATAAGTCAGAATATAGAAGGTGTCACCCAAACCACAAACTATGTCACTGCTGTCTTCCAAAAAAAGGTATTTCAAAGTCCACCCAATGAAACTGCTGCTGTGGTTACTGGCTATGAGATAGCCAAGGCTGATTGCTGAAACATTTAACTTACTTTTAAGTGGAGGCAGATCTATTTGATTTGAAAGTTGTATTGAGATCTATAGCTGAAGGAAACTATATGAGAGTTATGTCCTGCAGCATTTTATGTGAAGGGGACATATCACCATCTTTCTTGAAACACACAGAAGAATTCACAGTCTGTGAAAAAACAACACATTGGAGGAATTAACTTAATCATTGCACCAGCCAGTAGTATAAAGCCTCACTTCTTGCTCCAAAGGTGTGGACAGTGGTAACACTCCTAAGCTCATTTTGGGTGCCCTCTTGACCTCCTGTATTTGAAGCTTCATCACACACAAATCAGTAACGCAAAACACCACCATTTTTTTCTAGGGCCTAAGCCTTTCACATTCTCATTATATTTGCATCTACACAGTTCAGAGGATGCTTGAAGGGCCTAATTTATCCTGGGTAGGCTCAAAACACTAGACACACTAGACCAGGTAGAAGCCACATTTCGCCAGCTTTTTGAAACCTCCATGAATTCAGTCAGGTAGAACTGAGAATAGGGTCCACTATATTTTGTTTAATGATTAATATAAAATATGGTGGTTTTCTGGTTTTTTGCCTTTGTTTTTGTCAGAATTTGCTATTAGCAGAATTGTTCCTGTGTGCTTTCCTGCTCCAAAACCCCCTTATACAGTAATTAATTCTTTTACTCTCTGTGTAGTTTATTTCCCCATAAATATCTGCCCCACCGACACCTAACCACAGGAAAAGGTTTCTAAAACAAATGCTCTTCAATCACACTACACTAAGCTCATGACAGCACAGTAATGAGAAACAAAAGCCAATACAGGTGTGAGAAAGAAGAGTCATCTTTTGTGGTCACTGTCTACATTAGGCTGTGAAGACTCCTCAGCACTATGAAAAAATCCAGATTATTAGTGCTTTTAATGACTTAATGCTAGATTCTCATGTATAAGAAATTATATTGCTGTAGTGTATAAAGCAAAATGCCAAAGACACACATTTTTGCAATTTTCTCTGTGTTTTTGAAGCCTTCTTCAAATTATTCCCCAGAGGGTAGTAATTACAATGAGTCTTAAAAGTTTCAAGGGCAGATTATGATATTTACCTCTACAACTAACCTCTCTGGTTCAAAAAAGAATTCAACACTGATAGAATATTTGTACTCTGTAAATATACACATACACATCCTACATAAAATTTTAATGACAGCTGTGGAAAACTTGCATCATAAAACCCTTCCATACTCTGTCCTTAACCTTATCCCCTATTCCAAAATTCAATTGGACAGACAGCAAATATTTCTCCTCTCAGCTGTAGTACTCCTTCTTTCTAAAGATGAGCAAGTAGATTACAGAGATTTTCTTCTGTGTCTAAAATTTTGTGGAGTTAATTAAGAAGGTTTGCAGGAATGACCTCAGATCTGCACAATGGGATTTGTAACACTGCATTCTAACCCTAAAAAGGTCAAACATTACTGAAAAAAAACTTGTTCAGGAAAAAAAAATGTATTTCTAATATCTAGATATTTTATTACTTTTGAAAAATTTTCAAAGCCTTTCTGAATCCTACCAAGTAAAATAATTCAAGAGATTTAGGGCACTTAATTGTAATAGTCAATGAATAGTAACATTTCTGAAGTTCTGTATATAATTTTCTTCTTTAATGATGGTAGCTGTTAATACCCAATGAGGCAGTAACAGATTAAATCATCTCTAACTCATTCCAGAATTCTCTATTCTTGTAATTCATCTAACCCAAATCATACTGGTTACCCTTTCAGCTCTATTCACCTACTTCGTAGGTACATTAATATGCATAACAGACATGTTAATATGCATAACAGGCACATGTTAGCAGGCATTTCTTAGTGAAAATTAAATTTCATTGTGCCATTTTGGTTTTTTTTTACCTGGTTAATAGCGAATACCATTGATTTTTTACAATATTTTGGTACTCAAATGCCTGCATCAATTCTCAAAATGAGACTCAGGAAGTGATAAGTAGTACTGTCCCATCAAACTACTCAATTAACAAGTAGGTGGGTGGCATCAAACCTGGTATTCTTAAAGCCTACATTCATTTGTCATCAAGGGAAAAAAAACCACTGGGATTTATCCTTATACTATTGCTCTGAAATGAGGCTTATTTGCACTGAGAAAAGCAGTGAAAGAAAATACAAATCTATCACATAAACCCCAATTTCTTCTACGTGGGGTGAAATCCAGATTCATAAAGAAAAATAGCCAGAGCACCAAAACAAACCATCTGTACAAGACAGAAGACACCAAAATATTAGTCTGATATTTAATGAACTCTATCACACCCAAGTAAGTATGGGAATGCCTGCATAATTTCTGTTCAGGTTCCCCCTGTTTTCAAATCACTTGATCATTCACACTCCCTAATGCCCAGTCATTCACAGGATATTTTATGTAGTAGATTAATCAACTCCCCCGCAGATGAAACCAGCAACAGTGCTAGGGAAAGTCTGACCTTTCCCTACAGGCAAGAGCAACAAAACTCCACTGTCTCTGCATGCCCTGATCTCATGTACTCAACAGTCCATGTAACACACTTCCCCTGCCCCTTCCACGGCACAGCCCTACACGGCTCGGAGTGTTCTGAAACAGAAAAGCTGACAGGAAATTAATGTCTTAGGACGACCAGTGTATCAGATGGGGGCCAAAGGAGAACAAGGTAAAATGCTAGGGGTTAATCACACTGAAAAAAGCTGGAATACTATGTGTTCAGAGGTTGTGAGAACCCTAGAAATAGCTGTGGGCAGGTAGCTCTCAGACACTTTGTACTGTTCTGTAACACTTACTGGAAGAGATGGATGCACTTGCTTTTCCAGTGTAGATGTAGACTGTAGCATCTTATTTTCCAATTTTCTAAAAATTGGAATGTGCCTTTCCAGATGCAACTAATATTTTCCCAGACCTTCACATCACCACCTACTGCAATGCTATATCCAACCTCTGGGACCATCGGAAGCTAACCTGAAGTGAAAATATGACTAAATTAAGAAGTCAGTTGAAAAATATATTTAAATATCGTGGATAACACAAATCCCACCAAAGGACTCAATAGTCATTACACAAAAGCCTCAAAACAGCCCGTCTCTGAGATGGGAAATGAATAACAAATACAGAATATCAAATTGTGTTCAAATCATATTGCTCTAACCTGAGAGACTTGAGGTATTTTTCCTTCCATAAAACATGATTTCACTGGTAATGATCATACACACTTTAACAAAGCTCTTTGAATAAGGCCACCTTAGCAGTGGAAGAAGGTCCAAACCTGTACATCTGGAGTTACTGCCTGGGTCACCTGTAAAACCTTAGCGACCTCTTGTCCTCTTCTGAACTGGCATTTGGACTAGTGCTATGAGCTTGCCGTCAGGTTTCCTGGATGCTGTCAGTAAATCTATCTGTGAGGGAAGAGCAGTTCTGTGGTGCACACACTGCAGGGCCATTGATTACAGCACGACACCCCCCGGATGTCAGAGCCCTCCCTCAAACCAGGCTCACAGACACTCCACTCTGTGATCCCATTCCCTAAACCAGTTCTGCAATATAAAGTGGAAAATAGCTACAATATATTCTATATTCTGAGGAATATTATCTTGAAAATTACGTAGCATTTCCTTGGGTATGAAAGAAAGAGGTGATGCAGCAAGAATAAAGAAAGAGAGATCTGAATCATTAGGTCTTTAACCGAGATTCAAAGACTCAGATCAGCTCACACAAGACAGGTACATCATCATCAATTCCTAATAATATGCATTTCTTCGCAATGGTCACTGAGATAAATGTTCTGATGCCAATTTTCTGTTTGTTCTGTAATTATTTATATATAGTAATGTGAAAATGCAGCGGATATTTTTATCACCCACTCAAGATTAGTGAATTCTTTCTGTCCAATGTCTGTGAAATCTGCCCTTCCATGCACAGTCTGTGTTACTCTTCTTCAAAACCCTGCTGCAATATGACAAGAAAGGTCTTAGAAAAACATAACTGGAAAATAGAAATGTTTCTCCTTTATATATTCCAGCTGTTCTACAGCAGGCCTTCAGCTTTCAGAGGCATTTTCTGTAAGATTTATACTGACAACTTGGCAGAAAGCTAATCACATTGCTTGGATATGTGTCCCTCTAAAATTAGAGCAGACATTTCTGTGGAAAATTGATTGTGTATGCAAGGAAGTAATATTCTGTCCCACAGAGAGACCACACACACTCACTGGTATGTGAGAAGATTCTATTTTCAACAGACTATTCTCAACAGATCCCATTCCTTTATAGTAACAGGCTGCACAAAGTAAATAGTCATTTATTACTGTATTTGAGAAGATAAGTAGATTTTCATATGGGTTTAGCCAAGACTGACTTTCAAATGGTTTTAGGAAGAACTCACATTTTGGTCACACCATAATGTATTGCAAAGATGCCCATACCACAGTTTAGGAAGTGATTGTTGTAGTCCTGGATCTAGAACTCTGAATATATTTGCTCCAGCTCAAATTTCTATGTGTATGTTACAGTATAAATCTAGGTTTACATAGAATCCACATGAACCTCATGAGGTTCAATAAGACCAAGTTCAAGGTGCTGCTCATGGGTCAGGGCAACCTCCAGTATCAACACAGGCTGGGGGATGAACAGATTGAGAGAAGCCCTGCCCAGAATGATTTGGGGGCACGGATGGATTAAAAGCTGGACATGAGCTGGAAATGGGCAGTTACAGCCCAGAAAACCAATTGTATCCTGGGCTGCACAAAAACTGTGTGGCCAACAAATTAAGGGAGGTGATTCTTCTTCTCTGTTCCACTCTGGTGAGATCCCACCTGGAATGCTGTGTCCAGCTATGAGGCCTTCAACACAGGAAAGACCTGCTGGAGTGGGTCCAGAGCAGACCCACAAAAGTGATCAGAGGGCTGGAGCACTCTTCTCTGGGGACAGGCTGAGAGATGTGGTTGTTCAGCCTGAAGGAGGGACCCTGGGGAGTCCTTATTGTAGCCTTTCAATACTTACAGGGGGCTGATAAGAAAGAGAAGCACAGACCTTTTAGCAGGGCGTGTTGTGATGGGACAAGAGGTAATGGTTTTAAATTAAAGGAGGGGAGATTGACACTAGGTGTGAGGAAGAGATTTTTACAATGAGGGTGGTGAAGTAGTGCAATACGTTGCCTGAGGAGGTGGTGGATGCCCCACCCCTGAAAACAGTCAAGGCCCAGCTGGACACGGCTCTCAGCATCTTGACCAAGTTGAAAATGTCCCTCATCATTACAGGTGGTTTGGACTAGATTTAAATAATATTCCATCCAACCCAAATAATTCTATGACTCTATTTAAACAGAACGACATGTACTCATCTTCTAAAAGATGTTTTCATTATAAGAGAAAAATGTTTTCTGTACATTACTTCATGGAAAGAGTTTATCATCTCATCAAAAAAGAGCAGTTACATTCCATTTCTCTGTTGGCTAGATTGCCCTAAGACTATTAAAACAATTTAGTTGTTTATGTTAAGAGTTTTAAAATTTACTGACTCTCCAATCAGTTGATAGAGGAGGGAGAGAGAGGAAAGAAAGCACTGTTTTTTGTTGAAAGGAAGAATTTCAAAACTAGTTTGTTTATTAAGAAAATTAAATGATTGTCCCAAGAATCAGGTTTCCCAGAATGATACAAGAGCACGGTCTCTAACCAACATCCAGAGATGTTCAAGATTACCACTATTACAAAGCATCAGACGACAACCCTAATTAGTCCATCGATACTGATACCACCACCTCCTCTTCTTAGAACTTCAGTTTAATACCCCCACAGAAATTTCTCAATCATATGAATTAAGGATTATAAAATGCTATAAAAAAAGATATTAGGTATGCATTTCTGAAGCAAGTTCACTTAATAGTTATGGTTAAAAGAGTAATTATGTGAAAGCAGCTATTAACCTCTTCATATCAGCTTTGGAACTGGTGCAATCCAAGGGAGGAAAGAACACAGAAATTATAACCACTGACTAAAAAGTTCCATCTTAGTATTTGAACTGTCACAAGGAGATAGCAGTAAAGTAGAGAAGAGGTTTTGAGTGTCATATTATGGCAATAGATTTTTAAACATAAGTACCAATGTTTCACACAAGAAGTCAATTTTGTACAGAAGAGAAACTAATGAAGGTGGGTAGCTGAAGCATAGATTTATGGTCCAAAAAGGCATGGATACTGCCTAAAAAAGAGAAAAAAAATTGTGTGTCAGTGTTCACTATAAAGAACAAACTGATAAAGTGTACAGCAATAGAAAATAACACTTAAACAGGAAGTGTTCTGAAGTCTTTGTTTCACATGTTAAGCAGATTCCTTGTGTTCTTTCAACCTTGATCAAAATCTGACCACCTATTTTCACAACAATGTTCTCAGAAAGGTACTTTTTGGTAAATTTTTTGGTAACTTTTTCGGTAACTTTTTCATAGCACCTCATTCTGTCTGTGTGTCAAAATCAACAGCTACATCCTGAAGAACTGAAGCAATTATCTTCTTGTTAAAGCAAGTGGGAAACTGAGTCATTCTTGTTCTTCATGAATATTTCTTTCAATATACGCTTTCTCTCAGAGGTAACAAACTCATCTTGGGGGCTTCATTAGTTTAGTCTTGATTTTAGCTTACAGGATAATAACCTAGGGAAAAAGAAAAAAAAGCTGAATCAAATAAATGACAAAAAAGTTACTTCTGACTTTTCTCCAGCAGACATTTCCTAAATGGACCTTCTCATGTTATTGTTATCCATGTCAATAAGGTAGTATCCTCATAACTGATTCCAGGCAAAAGACAAAGTAAAAAAACACATCAGAAAAGCAAATATTCTGTCTGCGCCTTTGAATATGGAATAACTCACCTATTAATTTGATGTTTCAGCTCTCCTGTTATTCCTTCCTTCCAAACCCGTTGCAGCATGACTGCTAGGTAGAGAAGTTTTCACGATAGAGAATTTCTTAGGCATCTGAGCTGTTACTGTAAAAACAGTTTGAATGGAAAAAATTCCTTTTAAAAATGTGCATGGGAATACACGTCAAGCACTTTTTAGAACAGCACTGATTGTGTAAGAGCAGTACTCAGAAAGCAGATCTGTACACTAAGGGGGGCAGTGTGAATACTGACATTTGGAGCAGTCACCCTGCTTTCCTTCTGTCAGTGAGGAAAACATATTTCTACAACACTATTCATCTTATCCTAAAAGAGATGTCTAAACAAGATCAGATTGATCATTCCCTTTATAAAGAATGCCTTTTTACTACTGCAGCTCATGTCTGGCCTTAGGTTGATTGACTAGTTGCAGGAAAATCCTGCTTGTTAGAAAATTAACATCTGATTTCCCAGGACCACACAGGTTTTCTCCAGTGCCTGTAGAGGCAGCATGAAGAACTTTCTATTCAAGAAGACGGAAAGACTTCAAACTGCTTTAGAGACAGAGTTTCCTAGACCTGAGCATGCATTAGTGAAAAGCTCTGGTATTCTCCTTAGTAGAAAATAGAATTACACTTTCTGACCATAACCATGGAAACATATCCAGAACACTTAGGAGCATCTTTTATTCGTTTTCTAAATATTTCAATTATTAATCAAGAAGTCAACCATGTGAAGCTCCCTACATCTTCCAGGAAGCCCTTTGTGGACACGCAGCATGCAAACCCTTCCCCAATTTCCCCCAGCACTGCTGGAAGCCGGAGTCAGCGCTCTCAAAGCTCATTCGACGTTCCGTCAGCTCCCTCTGTTGCTGACGGAGGGAAACAGCCTCCCCTAGAATCGTCTCTCCTAGACCGACCCAGAGTACTGGAAGTTTGATTTGCACTCTAAAGGCCCTCCAGTAGATCTCTTCTAAGGTGGGTAGAGTGTGGGTGTCCCCTGGGCGGCGTTCCTTTGTCAATTAATAAAGCCTTATGCATTTGAGAAGAAACAGCCATGCAAGGCAAGCTCCTCCTCCCATGAGTGCACACCACACCAAATCCAGGCCTCTGGACTGCTCTGCACTTTTGGCTGGGTCTGCAGGAGCTGCACATGCGGTAAAGGAGAAGCAGAAGGAAGCAAACGAGAGGTCTGTTTGAGCTCTCCTACCCTTCTGGCAGTTGTTGATAACTTTTCCAGATGTGAACATGCTGGTAAAGACCCTGTGGCCTCTTGCAGTCCCATGGAACTTAAAACCATGCCTGGGTGTCCCACATCACAGCAAAATAAGACTAGTCTGCCAAAGACACTTCTTGGCTAGGGATAAGACCAGTTTTTTTCTCTTTCCTTTCACCGCACTCAGTGTCAGCTGTCTGCGCAGCCTGCTGCCCTAAGCCGTCTGCGCACTGGGAAGGGGAACCCTGGGTACAGCTTTCCTTTCACCACAGCAGCATGCTCCTGTGAGAAAAATCACAGAATCAATTAGGTTGGAAAAGACCTCTGAGGTCATCAAGTCCAGAATATAACCTAACACCACCATTTCAGCAGACCATGGCACTAAGTGCCACACCCAGTCTTTCTTTAAACACTGCCAGGGATAGTGCCTCCACCACTTCCCTGGGCAGCCCATTCCAATGTCTAATTACCCTTTCTCTGAAGAAAGTCCTTCTGATGTCCAACCTAAACCTAATGGCTTGGGCTATTTCCTCTTGTCCTGTCGCTGGTTGCCTGGCAGAAGAGACTGACCCCCACATGGGTGCAACCTCCTTTCGGGCAGCTGTAGAGAGTGATAAGGTCTCCCCTGAGCCTCCTTTTCTCCAGGATAAACACCCCCAGCTCCCTCAGCAGCTCCTCAAAGGATTGGTGCTGCAGACCCATCACCAGCTTTGCTACGCTGCTCTGGACTTGCTGCAGTACTTCGGTGTGAATTTAAAAAATGAGAGGATGCTGTCCTGGAGCTTGCTGTGCCTGGGCAGCCTGCACAGACAGCTGCGCTGCCGGAGCCGCTGCAGTGGGAAATAGGAAACACCGACACTCACCTCGCACAGATTCCCGGCCGTAGGCTCTTTCAGAAATCCCTGCGGAGGCCTTCCTCCCTCCACCCGGAGTGCTTTCTGCGCGCTGTCCTGGCCCCCGGGCCGTGCCGCTGCCATCGAGTGCCGCACCGATCCTTCCTCGGCCGCCCCCAGCCTGCCACCTGCACCCGCGGCAGGACGCCAAAAACACAGGTTAGCCAAGGCTTAATGTCAGCCTGGCCTTAGTTCGTGTTGTTTTTAATTCTGCCGTGGCCTTGCCTAAGAGCGACAGCCGCGGATGCCGGGCTGAGCGCGGCGCCGGCAGACGGTCAGACGCGCCGAGAAAGAGCGAGCAGACTGGGGGAAATAGTGCAAAACAAACCTTTCTGCTCACATATGTACAGCTGAGTCAACTGGCACAGAAAGCCTGTGTCAGGGAAGAAAAAAAATTTAAAAAAAAAAAAAAAAAACCTACATTTGTGTCACTCATGCACTAAAGCTGCATCACTGGCTTTTGGTGACCCAAGGCACCTTCAGCCACATAGTAACATAGGTTTAGGGGTCTGGGGGTTTCCCAGAGGGGGACTGGTTTTCTGCCTGGAACAAAGCAGGTTCTCTGATCTCCACCCGTGAAAAAGAACTTAGATCTCTTCTGATTTCTGAACCTTCTCACTACCACTGCAGCTTCCTCATGTCATTATTTTTAAGGTTATCTATCTTGTATTTTTAATATATTAAGGGACACTAAGTAAAGATTAAATTGGTCTTTTTACTTGCATTTTTTCAAATCCATTCATAGAGCAATTTGTGTCAGAAAACCATAAAACTTGAAAAACCTATCACAACTTAAAATGTAAGAGCCCAGACAATATTAAACAACATATTTTGGGTTTTAGACAAATTTTGAGCAAGATTTTAGTTTAGAGTAACAAAAGGAGACATATATATGTGTTATATGAACACAGGAGTTCATATAACGGGCTTCTGGGTAATTATTAGGTGCACCAGTATTATAATATATTAAGTTTTGTTTGTTTGTTTTAGTTTGTTCTGAAATAATATTAGATGCAAATTGCAAATACTTGAGATGTAGCTTAGACATCAGGATGTTACATGATTTTCTGTAACCAAACACATTTGTTCTTGCCTTTAAGGTCAGCATTAGTCACCTGTGCTTGCTTGTTGAGTACAGCTTTGTTCATTTCAGCACAGAAGTCTGTGTGTTTTCTTCCCCACCATCAAAACACCATGCTCACAGTCCTCACTGCCAGGCAGAGACAAAGCCTAACATGTCCTCATATACAAATACTGAAATTTCACAGTGTTTGCCCAGCATCTCTGTGTTTTGTAGAGCAGTGTGAAGCTGTCCCTATAGTCTTGTTAAACAAAATGAATGTGGATTTTAAGTATTTAGAGATTATAGAAATAATTGAACATACCACTATGATATTGTACAAATCAATTATACTGGTAGTAATACTGAAGTCACCAAAAAGGAAGAAACAACCAGATTGAAGATTTCACACCCAGAAAAGCCCCTTCTATTTCCATCCTTTAAAATGCATCATCTAATTGCGGCAAAAAATCAGGGTGACAAAGAAAACCAACTGAGACAGAAATTACTCGTACATGGTGGTTTGCACTGGGAGGGAAAGAGCGTAAGCAGAAATTCACAAGCAGCAAAACACCACTGGAGCTTGGTTTAGACCTGAGACTTTCAGCTCTCCTCTCATGCAGACCTTCAGTCTTACCATCTCACTACAGCTCGTTGCCAGGTAGCCAGTAGCAATTAAGAAAGCAACCCATTTTCCATTATCATCCCCACTCTCGATGTAAAAAAATCCACATTATATTATCTTCCTTTATGACAGCCTATTGCCAAGGAGTTTTTCTCTGCTCCATGTAGTGAAAAGAGTTTTACACAGCTGTCTGTTGTTATGAATAAAAAGTTATCTTTTTTTTTTAAGGTTGCAGTTAAAACAAGTTGAACCAGTTGCTGTTAAGTTAGCTTCATGTTGCAGCCACCTATTGTTAAGAGTTCTTCTTCAATTACCTGTTAATGGTTGGTGATTAGCCATTGTCCCCCTGATGCTTGCCCGGGAGTGACACCGGACCTTGCAGGTAGCAGGGCAGGGGAGTGACATCAGAGCTAATATGCAGATGAGAATGCATTTCACCAAATTTTGTAGTTTTCCAGGAAAACCCCTAAAAACAACGAGCCAACATAGAATTAAGAGACCTAAGTGATGTCTAAGGATGAGGAACTTAATTCAATACCTGCTAAGATCCTTTTTACTTCTCACCCTAACCTAAAAAGATATTAACTAGAGAAAGGACCTGAAATGTTAAACCGAAAAAGGGGAATCTCCTAATCTCCCATGAGGATGGAAGCCCCAGCTCTGCCTGCAGACCAGCGGACTGCATCATCATCATCATCACCCTCCTCCTGCTCCGTGCCACTCCTGGGAGCAGCGGCGGCGTGGGTGCGACCTGTCGATTTCTCCCCACCGGAGCTGATTCTTTTTAATAAAGGCATTAAAAAGGAGAAAGACCTCCCACCCCATTTATTTAATCTGTGATCCCACAGCAGCTGATGAGATGCAGTGCTGAGTTTGTAAACAGGGTGGTTTCAGCCATCCTGCCTTTTTTCTACCTGAACAGCTGTCCCCCGAAATGCTTCTCCAAGTCTGCCTGATAACACAGCTGCTTCCTGCAGAGCAACTCTGAGACACATCTGAGGGCCCATGGGATATGCTGGAGCTGCACCACAAACTCAAGTCTTGTCCCCAGCAGCTCTCAGGACAGTGCAGACACACACTGGAGTGTCCCACACAGGTCAGTCACTCCGAGCCTCCTTAGGTGATAGTTACACCCTTTTAATCCATTTCTTCTCCCCCCTTCCATCCCTTTTCCGCCCCAAAAGATCCTGATACTTTATATAAGTGCTCAGAAGCCCAGCAGGCACTGTGATATGTTACAGATCTTTTGCAACAGGGACAAAAATGAACAGCTTGTTCTTTCCGGTCTGAGCTGACAGTCTCATGTTTCAGCTCCTCCTTCACATTCCAGGCCTGCCCAGGCTCCTCCACAAAGATTTCAAAAATGGAGCCTCTCACAACTAGTTATCCTCTGAAATACTCAGTGCACAAAGCCAGGATCTTTGTTGTCTTCCTGTCAATGGTTTTGTGCACCACCGTTCTCTGCCTGCTACAACTCAGGTTTTTTAAACCTAAAATCAAAGATTTTTACTCTTTTGAAGTCAAGGATTCACGAGGAAGGATTATTTCTTTGGAGAAGTACAGAGGGAAAGTAAGTTATTATTTCACTTTTTCTGTCCTGAATCCATACTGACAAAAAATGTGTACATTTCTAGGTAAATAAAAGGCTTGGTTATGGGAGTTTTTGGCACAGCTTTGTGCTAAATTCCTATTCTTCATACAGAAAGCTGGAGAAAATTTATATTATCTAGGCCTGCTCCAGGAATCAAATATTAGATCTGGCAAATCAAGAAAATAAATTGTATTATTTAGCACAGGTCAATACAGCCTAGCAGGCAAATTGGTGGATTTTAATCTTAGTTAAGAATGTTGGGTTTGGATTTTGGAAGTTTATCTAGTAAATATGATTTTAGTGCATGTCCTAAATATCTGCTTTTTTAAATACTTATATATAAACAAAGCTGTAAGATTAAGTTTATGCATTTACTATGTTTTTACAACAGATTGTCTGAAAGTAAATATCTCCAGCTGCTTTCATCTTTATTTGTTTACTGAAATGATGATCAGACATATTATGTTTAGTCTTCCGACACGAACCATCATGATTACGAGAAATGTCGTTTCAAGATTTAATTGTGATCTCTACAAAATCTACAGGCTTTTTCCTTACCAGACTAAATAATAGCTAATAACTAAATAGCTAATAACCAATAACTAAAGTTATTTTAACTTTATTTTTCTGAAGGCAACTTTGGTTGTAAATGTGGCCAGTTACTGCCAATACACAGACAAAAATTACATCGCCCTGCAAGAGCTGCACAGAGAGTTTGGTCCCTCCCACTTCACTGTGCTGGCATTTCCCTGCAACCAGTTCGGAGAATCAGAGCCTGGCTCAAGTCAGGAAATAGAATCCTTTGCCAAAGGAAACTATGGAGTAACCTTCCCCGTTTTCCACAAAATCAAGATCCTAGGATCAGAAGCAGATCCCGCCTTTAAATTTCTAATAGGTAACTGTTTTCTTTTATGTATCAGGCTGCCTGTAATCATGGTACTCTCATTGAATCCAGGCTGCATGATTTTGTCAGGAAACATTAAAGTCTTCATAAACCATGAAGAGAAACAGGCATTTAGCATACCATTACTCTCATTTCAATTTGGAAATCAAAAATATGGGCTAAAGAATTGTATCCTGAAAACATCAGTTTTTCCTCACTGCTCATAAAAACAGTCTGGTCTGACCAGCCCAGCTAGAAACATCCATTTTGCTAGAAATGCTAGCACTAGAAACTCCCATGTACAAAATCCTATTCCAAAGTACGTGATTTTTATTTTTAAGAAGATTTCTTATGGACATAAAATGTAGCTATGGGGGTCATAAAATTACCAGGAGATTTTATATACACATACAGATGAGATTTTTAGCTGGGTCCTATGTCCACCTTTATGTAAACTGTATTGTAAAGCAGATTTACATATGCTAGTT
Source organism: Pyrgilauda ruficollis (assembly GCF_017590135.1). Classification (NCBI taxonomy): domain Eukaryota; kingdom Metazoa; phylum Chordata; class Aves; order Passeriformes; family Passeridae; genus Pyrgilauda; species Pyrgilauda ruficollis. The sequence goes on along the minus strand of NW_024523822.1, from coordinate 5,868,701 downwards.
ATATATAACTACTGATTTGTATTCATTTGTCATGTGAACTTCAGGACCTAGCCTGCAAAATTCTGCATGAATACAGTGAGCATTTACAGACTTAGAACCTCATATTCTCACAAGCAAAATGAAATTCTCACTCCTTTCATTTGACCAAAGTTCTCATAGACTCAAAGCCAACTTGAAAAGCCCCTCTGAATTTTCCAGAGCTTTGACTAGGTCTTGAACCATATTGATATATGAAAGAAAAAATAGCTTATACATAACCCATTTCTAACACACCATTTTACCCAGAAAATAAAGTAGCAGGGAGCCTAAACCTTTATTCCATCTCCTTTCCTTCAGAGTCGATTTCACTCTCTCATAGTGCCTCTTGTCAGAGCACTGTTTCAATACTTAAACAAAATCTTTCCTGGAACTCTTTATGTGCTATATCCCCCAGGATACTTCCTATGTACTTGAAAATTGTTTTCATTGAGGAATCATTTAAGTGGCCACCATTGTCATTGTAACTGTGTTTGTTCCTACCTCCTCTTAGGCAGGCTAGTAAAACCCTCAGGTAACTTTGTTGCCCTGAGCTGCCAGAGGCCCAGTGGAATTATTGAGGGTTTTCTCTCGGTTCTTTATAGAAAAGACACAAAGGAACCCGCTCTGTGTGATGAATACAGATTCTAAATATCAGTGCCATCAGTGTTAAACATTGATACCTATAAAGAAAAAAAGTTCTACTCAAATTTTCTTATTTGACATGCTGTTCGCCTACAAGAAGGACAAAGATCCTTTAGTACTTCAATATTCTGAAATAAAGTTTTTCTCTTCCTGTATTCTTGTGTTTCACATTAAATTCCTGTGCATTTTCAATTAAAGTACCTGTTTCATTCATGTTGCTGTTTTGACAATCAGAAGGCTGAACATCATGCTATTAGCACCCTTTTGTGCCTGTGACTACTAGCAACAGGATGGCAACAGCACTGTCCAATAATCTAGTGGAAAATTAGTCCACTTGCATCACAAGTGTGGTGCCAAACTTAAATCCAGTGCTTTAAAAAATCTCTTTAGGGTCCAGCACCATTCCCAACCAAACACTTGTTCTCCAGTCAAAATCTACTGGAGCCTTTTATGAAAGCAGCCTAATTAAGGCATCACCAGTACAACTTCCTGCTCCCATCTCACTTCCCAAAACTGACATAAAACTAGGGATTCCCTGAATAAATATGTAGCCCTTGTATCCTCTTCCCTATGAAGTATAGCATAGCAAAGGTAGGAACTCTTTTAACAGTTTCACAGGAAGGGGGGGAGCATCACTGACTTCCAGTTTTTCAGATAGCATCAACAATTAGCAGCAATCAGTAAATCCATGCCCAGACTACTAGCAAAGAGTATGGTGGGATTACTTCAGCATAAATAGTCAAAGAATCAGTGTGGGGCCTGCAGACAATTCAAGGTGTAAATCACTAAAATTATCTGATTTCGTCCTTACAGATTCTTCAAAGAAAGAGCCTCGATGGAATTTCTGGAAATACCTTGTTAGCCCTGAGGGTAAAGTTATGAAATTCTGGAGACCTGAAGAGCCAATAGAAAGTATCAAACCAGAGGTAACATCATTAATCAGGCAGATTATCATGAAGAAAAGAGAAGACCTCTGAAAAAGCTATTCAACCCCATGGGTATACAGCCTTTCTACATTCTGGGAAACGTTGCTAGAAGCTAGACCATCCGGTGATTTTGCTACTCTTTAACTTGGGTGTTTGCAGTTTGTCTGCTAGTTCTGGATCGGCTCCTGCAGTGGCCTCAAGAAAGGCTGAGGTTACTGACACAGCAAGGCACTCAGTACTTTGCAGGGAGGGACCATCAATTTGCATAAAGGGTTTATGATTTCTTTTCAATAGCTAATTAAAAATTTCACCAGCAGGTAAATAGAAGGTTTATTAATAAATTACTCATATTTACACAGTCTTTCCCCCCATCTACCAGTAACACAGAGATTTTATACTCCATTAACACATAATTGCCCTGCCAAGAAAGACATGGGACCCAGAGACATCCATAGCAGGGTTTCACATATATAACTGAGCATACCAGCTTTGCAATATCTTCTCAAGGAAGACTACTGAACTGTGAAACTGCCAGTTGCAAAAAAATGTACATAGAAAATAAAATTATTAAAAGAAGGACCAAAATTGAAATAAAGTTTGCTTGCTGCTTCATATTTTGCGTATTTTACATTTCAGTTTTCCAACACCTTTAAAGTCTTCAACCTTCTCCATACATTTGTGATGCAGTACAGTGCCTCAGATGTGAGCCCCTATCCTGCTGGATTATTTGTCTTCTCACCTGGATGAAGGCAGGGCTTATGTAAATATTCATGGTTGCTTACAGAATAATTCAAGGGGCAGCAAAAATCAAGAGCCTGGCACTCTAACAGACATCTGTCTGTGAGACAATCCCAAACAACGCTCCCCAGCCACCCATCTACCTTTCATCTCTAGAATAAAATAGCAATCTTCAAGTAGAGGTAGAAGAAGGGGATGCAGGCTCATGGATCAAGCCCCACTCTTCTCACCTTGCAAATTCCTCAGTCCTGCATGCAACTGCTAACCCATTTCCAGTTCTGTTCCTCTCTTCTATTACAAACTGCCAGGAGTTTTGGTTTATCTGTTTGAATGAAGGAAGATAGAAAGCTTGAGTAAGAAACCCCACTCCAGCTGTCCATGCCTTGAAGAAGGGCTGAGATAACAGGAATGAGAAAAACCTGTGTCTCAGTAGAGAATATTCTATATGTAAAGGATGTGTAGAATTAATGCTGTTCTCTTGTAAGACTAACACTGATTGAAAATACCTGAAGTGCTGAAAAACTTTTTCCAGTAAAGACAGCCACTCAGCTGTATAAAAATGGTGAGAAATTCAAGAGCAATTTTTTAAAAAAATAGGGTTGTTGTTTTTTTTTTCATTCACTTATTGAATTAATTGAGAATTTCACAAAAAATCTATGAAGATTGAGTAATGATACTTATGTGGAAGATTAAACAAAGTCACTCTCAACAATGACAAACACCCTTTTGGAAATGAACTCAATGCATGACAATTTATCCACTCAAAATTTCAGAGCCCAGTTGAGGGCAATGTAAACGTCTCATTAGACCAAAGGTGCCAGCTGCTGGTGTCATACACTAGCCTCTGCACTGTTTGCCATTGTCCTGCAAGATTCCACATCAAATTTTTCATGACAGTGCCTATTTTTATGCTGAGGTCCTGCACTTACTCCTGTCTCCTCCTGCATGTACAGTGTGAGAAGATGTAGTGGGACATGTCAGGTGATTTTCGTCACACATCTCTGCTGCTTTGATGGAGCAGGAAGGGAACTGAGACATGGACCTTCTCCCCTCACTGGGAGCAGTTGATGCTCCATGGGACTAAGTGTCAGGACACAGCGTTTTGCCCATAAATGGTGGGCAAACTTGAAAATGTACTAAAGTCTAAAACATGCATGTCTGTTCACGTGAGCTACCAAAGCTCCCTGGTTTTTGTACCACTGAATAAAAAAGGGTAGGTATAAAGAAATGTTTGGTGCTGTTAGGGGAAGACCCCAAAAAAATGCCTGTTTTATTCCTGGTACTACCTGAGAGTTATTCGGCATATGGGAAATTTCACCTGGGTCTTAAAACATTCAAGATAAACAGTGAGGCATGATTTTCTTGTTTGAAAGGGAGTGGGAGGGAAGGAAATGTGTGCACCTTGTTTGTGACTCACTCACTGAAGCTCATATTGTTTTCCAGAGGACACAGTGTAATCTTGAATGTCTCAATGCCACCATTAAGATCAAGTGTCTTTCCTGGTATTCAGAAATAGCATGTGATATTAGCAAACAAGTGGACAGAATTACTTAACTCATGGCTTGCTGAATCATATTCACTCCAGAGTCCTAGAGAAAGGAGATTTTTTTCTGAGAAACCAGTCATGGAACTTCTCATTCCACTATTTAGTCACAATGCAGTACAACCATCTTCTGAAGAAATTTCAGTATAGGTACCGTTCAGTCCTGATTCTACACAGTTTAACTTTTTCAAAATTTACCGTTAACATTCCTCAACAAATTAACATTCCTCCTTAACAAAAACTCCATGTATTTGTATTACTTATGCATCATGAGACATGCCAGCTCTTGCAATATAATATTTAGGGCAGATCATTGGTAAACTAATTACTCCTTTCTTAAAGGTGTGTTATCCATTATCTGGTAAAAATGAAGCATCTAATGGCCAAATCTACACAAACTTGGAAAAGCAAACAAATAAAATGAAAGTCATAATATGTTATTCAAACAAACATTTATCTATAGTCAAAAGCCAAGGAAGTAGAGTCAATACATGTCTATATAAACATCCACTTAAAGTTAATTTAAAATATGGCATATAAAAATACATACTCCAACATTTTAAACAGATTGAAACCTATTTCTTGGATTTTTGAATAATCCCCCCACTCTAAGATTTAACTTCCCTTGTATGATGCTTAACAAAGGTCAGTCTATGAGTATTAAAGTTATTTTATTTCCATTTGAGCATAACCTATTGCATCTTTCATCCTAATCCTCCATTCCCATCTCTAGCTTCCTTCACTCCCTAGGTCTGACATATCCTTATTTTTTCAAACAAATACCATTGAACTGTGAGCTTCTCCTTCCAAAAAGTTGCCTGGGAGTGAAAATATTCTAAATCCACTTCAGTCACCAGTAGTATATGTTCCTGTAAATTCAAGTAAAATACTTGTTTGCTGAGCCAACAGATCACTGTTCCTTCAATATTTAGTAGTGCAAGAGAAACATACTCACATAGGGTTCAAACCTGAAACTGTTACTTAATATTTACATAATTCAGTAGATTGTTTATAAACCAGTGGGTCTTGATGTATAACTGTGTGAAATACCACTACATTTCTTCAATACTGTCAGTTACATCTTATTTTAAACCCTGCATTCACTCAGTCCGCATAACCTCGCACATTTCCCTTCGGTCAGGGGAACCAGGCAGGCACTGGACCAGCTAGGGACCAACGAGATATTTAAGCAGCAGTGTTTATCTTCTTGTCTGGACTGTGACGTGCTAATCTGACAGTGTAGTCAGTTGCTGTGTGTGAGGAACAGCTAACTAACAATACACTGCCTAATCACCACACGCAGCAGTGGCACGGCTGTCACCCTGCACACCTTCACCAGCACTGGTGCTCTTTCTCTTCACGGGCCATGGCACATACAGCAGCACCTGGATAAAACAAGTAACAACAAAGAGTGTCTTTGGCACTCTGTAGATGCCTAAAATGCCAAGGTGAGGAGAAAATTAACACCATTGGCTGTGGCAGCATGTTAGGAGAAGCTCACAGTGTAACATGAATCAAAAAGATCAATGTGCTTCCAGCCTTTCTCCTTCCACGTATAGTGCTATGTCCTGTCACACTGTGTGGTTGGTGAGACTATGTGCAGTTGTTTTAATGCATGGATGTTAACAAATTCAGTTATCTGGAGAAGAAATGAGAGAGGAAAAGCTGTAAGACTGACTTTTTAAATCACATACAATAGAAAGGTAATTATTTTTCAGATATAGTATTTAGGAAATTAGTGAAAGTGACTTTAAGCCATTGAAGACTCTAATTGCTCAATTAGAAACAAACAAAAAAACCAGCTTTCAAAAAACTATCAAACTGCATTTGTCAAATATTACTATCAAAATATTAAAATCATACATAAAATGCATGTGAAGTTTTTAAGTGAGCCACTTTTGCTTTAAATAAGCTCCAAAGAGCTTAAAACTTTTTAACATATTTGAATTATTTACCTAGTTCAGGTATTTAAAAATTTCCAGTTACCTTGGTATCTAAAAGTAGATGAACACCAGAGTCTAAATAAAGAAAAAATTCTCAGTTGTTAGAATAATGGAAATATACAAGATGCCACTTGTATTTGCCTGCCAGTCAAAGAAAGCAATAATCAGGAGAAACAAAAAGACTTTTTGTACAAAAGTAGCAACTCTCCCTTTTGATGACCAAGGTATGTGGAAAAAGAGAGCAGCTGCATGTTAGCTGCTGTCAGAACTTCAAGCAGCCAACATACACTGCCATCCCATCACACACAGATGCACCACCTGCACGAATCCGTGCATGAATCCCTGCACCTTCCAAAGGAATTGCCTTGAAACAGTGGTGAGCCAGCCCTGCAGCTGGTGACAGTGTAGCAGTGACTGCTGCATTAGGTACAGCAGTCAACTAGCAATACACTGCCTACCAGACACAGAGTCCTTACGAGGGAGATGACCCCTGAAATAATACGCCTGGAAACATTCCTTATTTTTGACCCACATTCAGCATTATTCACCTGTTTTAAGGTTCATGTTTCATACGTGTATATATGGAAGTTCAGACAGTATATAGTGTCAAGAGATAAATGTCATGGGGGGGTGTCTGATTCAGGAAGACCAGAGTAAGAGCAATAGCACAAACCCTGCGTGGAGTTCCCAGACTGTCCAAAAGCAACTGGATAGCGTTGTGAACAGTTTCTTGTCTTAGCTGTAGGAATACCGGCGTAGTATGTTACATCCACTGGTTAATTTGTATCACATACACCTACTCCAGTCCTTTTCTCTGTGGGACATTGTTTATAGCCACTGTTTATGACCACTGTTGCAGCCCTGCCCTTAGTCTAGATGAGGCCAGAGTCAAACTCTGAGTAGTCAAGTTTATTTTGAAAATAGAGCTATCATTGGTTACTCCAGAATCCAATTTACCTGTAGGTTACAAGCCACAGCATACTTCTCTTTACAGCCACCTAACGAACAAAGGTTTCAGGACTGAAGCTTATGAATTTAGTCTAGATGGAGGTAAAATTTTACCTCCAACATCCATTTTAATTGAAAGTCCTTTGAAGTCTCCCTGGAAAGGAGGTACTGAGTTAGACACTTTGTATAAAAGCCAATTAATATTGTATTTGAAGCCTTCACTTTGTTTCTTCAGAATTGGTCTTAAATCACTCAAAATAAATCTTAACTCGATACAAAACAAAACATGAAACATTTACTTCCTTGAGTGCTGCTGCTGTTAGCAGCCACAGAAAGTACTGGCTAATTGAGTTCTTCTTGTTCCACAGCAAAAGGCGGCCACCTCTGAGTTTTCCGTGGTGCTTTTGAATGAAACAATATGGAGTGCAGCTAGCAGCTGTGGACACATCAGGGACAACAGCCAGCTAACATGCACTGCCAGACTGTCACATTCTCTTCAGTTTTGGCCATTAGTTCTCCTTCACCACCAAACCCAAAGTTTTGTCTCCCAGAGCTTAGTCGCTGCTCACTTCAGCAACACAGCTTTTCCCTAAGGGGTCACTTACACAAAATACAAATGTTAAAGCAACATCCTCAGCATGCTAGCGATTACATTTCTATACCATCATATCTAATGGCATCCTGATTATCTTCTGCTTCAGTGTTTTTCAGTATGGTCAGTCAGTTTGCATGTTACAGTCTTACCTGGTTTTGTGATTCATGTCAACTCCTTAAGACACAAGCTGCCTGTATTTTACCTATTTATTACTGCTCAGTGACTATTTTTGTGATTAATAAGTTTCCTACCTAGGTTCCTACTGTACTTGTGAGCTCTTTGCTGTGTCTTTTATCATATACCACCCTCTAAATGTAAGTAACTGAGTTTGCAGTGCCAATGAAAAGAATTCTGCAAACCTTTACAACCCCTCCAACCAGGTCAAGTAACTTTTGCTTTTTAAGAGTAAGAAGTCCCTCTAGTGCACCAGGAGAGAAGCTCAAAGGTGGTTTTTTTTTTTTTTCCCTCCCCTGAACAGATGTCAATTGGCCGTAACTTGTGGGTTTTTTGACATTGCAGATGCTACGCTTGCAAAAGTGTCATAAGGATTAATAGAAAACAATAGAAATTACGTGCTGTGGGGTTTTGTTCAAAATCACGTATTTTCCGTAGTTTCCCTCCCTCCCTCCCTCCTTCCTCTCTCTCTCCCTCCTTCTGTCCCCCAGAAATGCACAGTGGAACTCTCAGTTCAGGGCGTACAAAGGAGTGCAAACGTCTGTGCTTATCCTTACCTTAGCCGCTCTCCGTGGGCTTTGTTTTCTGCTCCACTTCAGGTCTTTTCCAATCGTTCTCTTCTCGTCATGCTTGAAAAAAACCACAGAGACACAACACTTAGCAACCGCGCAGCTCAGTTTATTCACCCTAAATCACCCTCTATCCAGCCTTGCGGCTGGCGAGTCTTCCCTGGGAGCCACGGCCCCGGGGACAGGGCAGGGACGCCGAGGAGGACCGGTCCCCCCAAGGCACCGGCAGCCCCTGCACCCCTACGGGGCACTGTTACCAAAGCAAGTCCTCATCCCTCCTGCTCGTCCTCCGGGCGGGTTTTTCTAATTTCCGCTCCGTCTCCGCCGGGGCTGGCTGAAGCCGCTGCCGCCACCTCAGGAGAGGTACCCTGACCTGGAGCAGGATCCCTCTCAGTGGGTCGGCTCCGGGCAGGTGCGTGGCAAGCAGCCCACTCTCACGGCTACCTGTGCGGAGGGAAACTTATAGTCCGGCCAGCCCTCGGGGCGCCGGTCCCCGCTGGGAGGCGGTGCCAGCTGCTCCGCCGCCCACCGCACCGTTCCCCGCCGCCGCACGCCGTCCTTTAAGCAT